>NC_041383.1:739988457-739993995 GCF_002162155.2 Triticum dicoccoides | reverse complement strand
ATCTCTCTCTCTCACTCTCTCTCTCTCTCTCTCACACACACACACACACACCCACACACCCACAAACACACACACACACACATTAAGACTCCATCTCACACACACATGCTCTAGGCGGAGCATTTGTTCCTACCACCCTTCATCCAACCTTACCCATATGATAAACAATCACCTTAATTTACTTGTATAACATGGACAAATTCCACTTTACTTTAGTAGTTAGCAAACTTATCATCTGTACCCTTATAAAAAACTGAGTTGGTGATGATGGTGTGCCTGCCATCTTGTAATATAGACCGTCTGATCTATATCTGGCGGATAGAAAGCAAACTATGATAATTTTACAAAAGATACCCGCACCTCTCTCCACATCCTTATCTCCTACAACCACATTGCTGAGCAATTAAAAAAAGGTGGTCGTTCCCGCCTGCCAGCGCCGTCCATCCCCATCTTCCGCCCATTCCGACCACCAGTCACCACCATGCTCCACTCCTCCTCACCTTATCTCTCATCTTTCATTTTTTCGATGACATTCTTGAGATACCAGTTTTCCGGTAACATTCTTGAGATATCATTAGTTTTTACGCATGGGATTACTCCTGCATGGGTCAATCACAATAGGTGTTCTGTAAAAAATGCATATTGATGTTTTGTGCAATGCACGAGCATCTTGCTTGTAATTATATAACGCAAATCATGAGCAGGAAGTGACATTTTTTTACACAACCACGTTAACATGGCCACGTAAATCACTAGCTCAAGTAAATACCATTATACTTATATCCCGATGCAAAAGGTTGAGTACATGTCTGAAGAGTAGTGTCGCACACACGCACTCTGTCTCTCAGAATCTCTCTCACACACACACCAGTTATGTGACGCCCACTTAAGAAGACATGTATGTTACAATTTGTGCACCCGTGGGTACATGTGATGCTGCACATTTATTTACGCCGGACGGTGAACCCAAATAGTAGCTGCATTCATTCCCCTCCCGCCACCTCTTCTCTGGTCGCCATCGCCTGGGAGCCATGGCTCGACCGAAGGTAACTGGTAACAACATACGCCATACTCCCGGCGGAGCGGCGCTTTAATCTGGAAATTTTAGTGGTCATGCATGCATCTTTTTTTGCTAGCACTCCTATATAAGGGTTGACCGGTCGCTTCCCGCAGACGTGCGAAGGCGGTGGAAGAGGAAGGAGAAGGGAAGCGGGTTGTGGAGTAACATTTTTTACCACAATTTCTTAGGAAACTGAGTGAATAATTGAGTAGTTTTGCAAACTACCGTACTACACCTAAAACGGTTCAAAACCTATACTCCCTTGCTAGCGTGCGCTTCCCGTGTGAAACGGTGCATCTCCCTAGAGCGTCAGTGCCGCATTAATGACCGGCCAGAGCGGAGGCGACCTCTCACTAGCGTCGGCTTTGAAGCGGCACGACGACCGAGAGAGCGCCACTTCCCGGTGCATGTGACTACTCCGCATCGAGGCTGGCCATAGGCCCTGTTTGGATCCATGGGTTAGAGTTACTTTGAGCTAGTTGGGGCTCAAATAGCCCTAAAGTATTTAAGAATGAGGGTTTTAATTGGAGAAAGTTGCACCGAACCCACCAAAAAAACTATCCCACCCAAGAGGTGCTAGCTGGAGATAGTTGGGACCACTGAAAAATCACTGTTCTCTCTTCATCAAGTGCATTTATTGTCAATTAACCCTGTCACCCAAACACCTCTTTTGCTACAGTTAGTTCAGGGTTAGTCATGAGTTTGTCTAACCTCTAGCTAAGTTAGAGTATCCAAACAGGAGTAGTATAGGACATGCAAGTTGCTCAAAGAATACAGTCAAATTCGTATGTGAAAGGATTTTTTTTGTTTTTGAAAACAGAACATGAAAGGAATTCTTTTAGAATCCTCTTGGCATGTCGCTAAAATGTGATGAGTTAACCGACCTCAATAGATGGCAAAAACGCCAGCCCGCCGCACTTTGAGAGAGACGCGGAGGGAGAAGCGATACATGCTGTTGGATTACTAGAGATAGGTGTCACACGGAAGCCAAGAAATATGGTGATAGCGTGTGTTAGCCATGTACTAGTATGATGTAACTACACTAGGCTGTCGTGTTTCGTACTCTTCCAGTCCACTGTGGAGATGATTGGTTGATTTTATATCGCTGAATAATATAAAATATGATGAGTGCAGACGCTCCACCACGAGGTTCCTTGCTCCTTATCGGTCGTCGGGAATCTATGTTCTTCCACTCTATTTTTTTACGTGAGCTTTGTTCATCCTTTTGCCAACATGTGAGACATCTAGCATCAAGGTGCATGTTTCATGCAAGGATCGTTCCATCTATATGAAGAACATGTGGGACTGGAACTACGAGACGGACATGTACCCAGGAGTGGATGTACGAACCTGAGTAATGTAGCGTAGTAAGTGAAGTAGAAAGGCACAAATGGTATGAACATGCGTGGCATATAGGGTGTGTTTGGTTGCGTTCTCATCTCAGCATACTTGTTCCCTCTTCTTGCATGCTCAACTCAACACCCCTCTTCATGCATGACCTCTTCATGCATGTTTCTAGTGTATTTGTGCTAAACTAGTGTGGACTCATGCACCCTCCATACACTCTACCAAACACCCAAAAGTGGGTCGAGAAGGGAACTCTTGGGCGGTATTTGTCTCTTACTACGTACTCCCTCCGTTCCAAATTGCTCATCGTGGTTTTAGTTCAAAACCACGACGAGTAATTTGGAATGGAGGGAGTACCACTAAATGTTGTACATGCAATGCACGGTGATATTATGGAGTACGTGCCTAAGTACTCTACTACTACTATATTAGTTGGAGGCACATATTAGCTTTTATATTTGTTTACGTGTATGCCTCGAGACCTTCCAACTAGAGGTGTCTTTCTCTCCAGGTCACACTTTGTATCATTCATACCACTAGTACTACTACGTGTGGTCTCCGACCCAGAAGTGGAAGAAGTGGAGACGCTCTACCACGCTGTGTTTTTTGCGCTAGGCTCTACCACGTTGTTCATGTCCCACTCCTTTCACTGACGTGTGGGACATCCAGCACGTGTTGTGTTTTGCACTCTTCATCGTAAGAGTTGAAACGCTAGCATTCATCAAAAATAAAAAATAAATATAAATCAACAGTGATACTATTTTTTGCGAACCAATCAGCAGTGATACTATACCACATGGTTTCCTTGCTCCTCGACATCGGAAAGAATACTTCCATTTGCCAACATGTGGGACATCGACCATCCTCGTCCACTTGCCATGCACGAAGAACTCCAAGGGGGAGTCACCCCGGTCGTTGCACCGTAGTAATAATGACTAATGAGCCATCAAATCACAGGCCCAACCTTTCCCACTTTGAAGTTGCTCAGACGAAGGAACCATCATGACTTCATTGAATTCCACTTCTTGAAGAAAGCTACTGTACCAGCAGTATTTCTAGCTATAGTAGTTACTCCAACAGAGGCCTCCTTTCGTTCATAGGATAGGAATTTTACAGGAATATGAAAATCATAGGAAGTGAGATGACATGAATCTCAATTCCTATAGAGAAAGAGATGCCATTTGATGCATAGGATAGGAATTTTTTCATTGAGTCTAGGCTAATGTACTGGTAATTTGCTGTAAAAACTACAGTAGTAACTAGTAGTACTAGTACATGCTCATACTCAGACACAGACACACACACTAACTACTAGTACTACTACTTCTCACATGCTGGCCAGACACCTTCGTTCTCCTTCCCAGCTTTGTCGGTGACACCCCATCGTGCTTGGATCTCCGCCAAACTCTCCGCAGCAGTGGGTGCGTCCTCTTCTTTCTTGCGGCGGCGGGCCTCTCTTTTCTTGAGTGCTTTCTGACTTTTCCGCTCCCTCTGTGCGGCTTTGGCTGCCTCTTGCTCTACTGCCCATTCGGCCATGGCAGCTTCAAATTCCCCCCACATAAGTGTGAGGTCGCGAGCAGCGAAGAACTCGGTACGGCGGGATGCCATCGCTTCCCTACCATTTTGTGTGCGGTCATGGGCGGTGAGGAACTCGGCATGGTGGGATGCCATCACTTCCTTACCGGTTACTGTGCGGTGCGGTGGCATGAATGATGCTTGGTAAGAGCTCTGGGGTGGAGTGGCCGGACAACCGTATACTCCTATAGTGCATTGGTTTGTCAAGAGCTCAAGGATAGAAGACGAAGGAAATTTGGATTCCCCTTCAATCCTGGTCATTTATTACCGAGTAAAATGCATTGGCGGTCATCAAACTTGTCGTGATAGCTCACTTTGATCATTGTATACAAGATATGGTGATTATACGGTCACTGGCTCAGCGTATAGCTCCGTATTTGTCTGGTTGACTAGTCAAACAATCCACATGCGCCTCATGAGCTCATGTTCTTTATCTATCTACGCAGGCCTATTTGTCAGTGGAGAAATAAATAAAAACCAAAATATGCATATGTGGGGAATCAAACCACGGACTCGTCGCTGCAACACACACTCGTCAGCCAAATGAAAATGAAATACTTTGCGTCAGACACTCACGCTCACGCTGTCAAAGCATGCTAATGCATGCACGTCGCCCTCTCAATCAAAGTCCTGCTCAGGGCTCAATGCAAACGGCGAGCCCATCACCTGCGTGCCCTGGCGGTGCCTGACATTACTATTTAGACGTTTGATGGAGGCCTACACGAACGCCGAGCGTGTATTCACCTGGCTCAACACCAACAGTCATACTTGGAGCGCCTTGCTCATGTATATCGTCCATCACAACGACAATCTATAAAACATCCTAGCTAGAGAGGATAATATGGTACGAAGTATGTACTATTGTGAGCGACCGATCTTAGTGCCACTGCACACGAGTGTGTGTCTGATCAATTCGTCCATTATTCCTAAGTTATGCATGGTTGTGTGGTGTCTAATGGTGGTCGTCGAAGGCTAGCTGGCGACAAGAGCGGTTGTATGGATGCCTGGTTGTCAATACGTGCCGCATATGCTTCAAAGGCTCGTCATCCATGAGTTCACACTTTACCACCACGCCAGCATCTGGCCGCCCTGGCCTACCGAAACCCCTTCCATCGCTAGCATGAGCTTCCTGCCTGAAACAGTCACCGTCTCTCCAGAGCGTCAATGCCGCATTCACCGGACTTAACTGCAGGTGCAATTGGTGTGTCACTGACATGCGGGACAGATGCCCGTTGGGCCCACATGTCAGTAACCCAACGCACCTGCAGTTAAGTCACTGAAGCAGCATTCGCATTCACGCCCGACGAACCTACTTCGGTGCCAGCCGTCCATCTGTCTTACGCGGATCATTGCCTTTCGCCCGCTATATTAACTTGAGCCCCAGCTCCCAGCCATAATCAAAGACCCGCACTCATTCTCCTCCGGTCCCTTCCTTCTGTTGGCACCACTCCAACCATGGCCTCCTGGCGCTCTGAAGCTCTCTTGGACGTACTGTCGCAGGAGCAGACGAGGGACATCGGCAGCTCTGCTCCGGGCGCGCTCCAAAGCTCTCTTCG
>NC_041383.1:739965471-739988169 GCF_002162155.2 Triticum dicoccoides | reverse complement strand
GGCGCATGTGCGCGGGCGCAGCCGGCAGCGTGGAAGAGTAGTAGATGGTAGGTCACCGCCGCTCTGGTACCAGGAAGGCCACCGCTACTCCACTCAGTCGACGCCAAGCTTGGTGGGAGAGGGAGTCCCGGACTAGGGGGTGTCCGGACAGCCGAACTATCATCGTCGGCTGGACTCCAAGACTATGAAGATACAAGATTGAAGACTTCGTCCTGTGTCCGGATGGGACTTTCCTTGGCATGGAAGGCAAGCTTGGCGATACGGATATGTAGATCTCCTACCATTGTAACTGACTCTGTGTAACCCTAGCCCTCTCCGGTGTCTATATAAACCGGATGCCTTTAGTCCATAGGACGAACAACAATCATACCATAGGCTAGCTTCTAGGGTTTAGCCTCCTTGATCCCGTGGTAGATCTACTCTTGTAATACCCACATCATCGATATCAATCAAGTAGGACGTAGGGTTTTACCTCCATCAATAGGGCCCGAACCTGGGTAAAACATTGTGTCCCTTGTCTCCTATTACCATCCGCCTAGACGCACAGTTCGGGACCCCCTACCCGAGATCCACCGGTTTTGACACCGACATTGGTGCTTTCATTGAGAGTTCCTCTGTGTCGTCACCGATAGGCTCGATGGCTTCTTCGATCATCAACAACGACGCAGTCCAGGGTGAGACTTTTCTCCCCGAACAGATCTTCGTATTCGGCAGCTTCGCACTGCGGGCCAATTCGCTTGGCCATATGGAGCAGATCGAAAGCCACGCCCCTGGCCGTCAGGTCAGATTTGGAAGTTTGAACTTCATGGCTGACATCCGCGGAGACTTGATCTTCGATGGATTTGAGCCACAGCCGAGCGCGCCGCACTGTCACGATGGGCATGATTTAGCTCTGCAGCCGGACAGTGCCCTAGAGGCTGCACACGAGCCCGCTCCGACCCTTGATTCGGAGCCGGCCGCACAGATCGAGGACGGGTGGCTAGACACCGCCTCGGGGGCTGCAACCTCTACGGCGATGGAGCCGAACACTGACCTTGTCCCTTGTGAAGCTCATGACTCTGAGGTGCCGGACTCCGAGCCGGACTCCGAGCCTCCCGCGCCCCCTTCAACCGAATCCGATTGGGCGCCGATCATGGAGTTCACCGTTGCGGACATCTTTCAACACTCACCTTTTGGCGACATCTTGAGTTCGCTAAAATATCTCTCGTTATCAGGAGAGCCCAGGCCGGACTGCGGTCAGGACGGTTGGCATTCCGTCAACGAAGAAATTCAAGGCCCACCCACCACCCATTTAGTAGCCACTGTCGACGATTTAACCGACATGCTAGACCTATACTCCGAAGACATCGACGGTATGGACGACGATGCCGGAGACGACCAAGAATCAGCGCCTACTGGGCACTGGAAAGCCACCTCAACGCACGACATATACATGGTGGATACTCCAAAGGGAAGCGATAACAAGGAACAACGGGACGTGGCGAAGGACAACTCCCCCGACAAACAACCAAAACGGCGACGCAAGCGCTGCCCGAAGTCCCGCCTCGATAACAATGGCACCCATACCGACCCAGCCTTAGAGCAGGGCGAAGCCATGGAAGACGAACATGCCACCAAGCAACCATCCGAACAGGATGAACCGGACAAGCAACCCATCCCCGGCGAAAAAAATAGTGCAGACGATCTCACGCCGGACACATCACCGGAGCATAAGAACCTTCATAAAAGGCTCGTCGCCACTGCAAGAAGTATGAAGAAGCAAAAGCGGAAGCTCAAAACAGCGGAGGACGCACTCAGAATAAGATGGAGCAAAGTACTCAATACCCCAGATAAATACGGCAATAGTCACCAAACAAAGAGCTACCCGAAGCGCAAGCTGTTGCTCGAATTTGACGAGGAGGCCGTAGAGCCCCCACAGTCAAAAAAGAAAGAGGCCGCCTGGCCGGATAGACGACCAGATGACAGGCTAAGAGCGGCAAGCGGCGCCGCACACCAGCCGGCACACGATCCACATAAGGATCCTCGCAAAAAGGATGGCCCGGTCAGGTCCATCTATGGGCCAAAAAAGAAGACTCCAGGGAGCAACACAACCCGCCGAGTGTTTGACAACGGCACACCTAAATACAGGGGCGCCGCACACCCACTATGTTTCACCGATGAGGTACTGGATCATGAATTTCCAGCGGGATTCAAACCCGTCAACATAGAGGCATATGACGGAACAACAGACCCCAGAGTCTGGATTGAGGATTATATCCTACACATACATATGGCTAGAGGAGATGATCTCCATGCCATAAAATACCTACCCCTCAAGCTCAAAGGGCCAGCTCGGCATTGGCTGAAAAGCCTCCCAGAAAATACCATTGGAAGTTGGGAAGAGCTCGAGGATGTGTTTCAAGCAAATTTTCAGGGGACTTATGTCCGCCCTCCGGATGCAGATGATTTAAGTCACATAACTCAACAGCCCGGAGAGTCAGCACGCAAATTCTGGAACAGGTTCCTCACCAAAAAGAACCAAATAGTCGACTGTCTGGACGCCGAAGCCTTAGCAGCTTTTAAACATAACGTCCGAGACGAATGGCTCGCTAGACACCTCGGCCAGGAAAAGCCAAGAACAATGGCCGCGCTAACAAGCCTCATGACCCGCTTTTGCGCGGGGGAAGATAGCTGGCTGGCAAGATGCAGTACCAGTGACCCAAGTACATCCGAGGTCCGGGATGGAAATGGGAAATCACGACGCAGAAAGATCAGCGCTGGAATAAGGAAAATGGCCCAAATAGCACGGCGGTCAACGCCGGATTCAAAAGCTCTTGGCCGAATAATAAAACACTACCTCTTAAGGACAACAGTGATGAGCTATCCAACCTAAATAAAATCTTGGATAGGATGTGTCAAATCCATAGTACCCCGGGGAAGCCTGCAAACCATACCCACAGAGATTGTTGGGTCTTCAAGCAGTCCGGCCGACTTAACGCCGAACATAAGGGGCTCGACACACCAAGCGAAGACGACGAACCCCACAAGCAGCACACCGGGAAACAGAAGACTTTCCCACTAGAAGTCAAAACAGTGAAATCACTTCATGTGATCACAAGGAAAAACAGTGCGGCACCTGCTAAAACACGCGCCGCACGTTCCACCCCAGCAGAGTCCCGAAATTGGATGTTTAAACCAATTACTTTCGACCATCAGGATTACTCCAGAAATGTTCAAAACGCAGGAGGGACTGCTTTGGTATTGGATCCCATAATCAATGGACTACAATTCACACAAGTCCTAATGGATGGCGGCAGCGATATAAACCTGCTATACCAGGACACCATCCGCAGAATGGGGATAGACCCTAACAAAATTCACCATAGCAGCACTTCCTTCAAAGGAGTGACGCCAGGTCTTTACGCCAATTGCACAGGCTCTGTACTGCTAGAGGTTGTGTTCGGTTCATCCGACAACCTCCGTCGCGAAAAGCTCACTTTCCATATCGCCCCATTCAAAAGTAGCCATCAAGCACTACTGGGACGCGAAGCTTTCGCCCGCTTTAACGCAGTACCGCATTACGCGTCTCTTACGCTTAAAATGCCTGGTCCACGTGGCATAATCTCATTAAAGGGTAATTCTGAGTGTTCCTCGACCACGGAAAACGTGAGACTGCCTTGACAGCCACACACTAATCCGACCTTGCTGGTCAAAAGCCCCTAAAAACAGGTCATTTAGACCTCGGACCCGGTTAGGCGAGTCCGGCATAAATAAACAAGGGGCTTCCCAGCCGCATACCTCTTTACAAGGGGCTGCACGTATAAACAATGAGAGCCAATAAAGCTCAACTTTATTCATCTTCCAAATCATACTTTATTTGAAATACATCTTTTGCACGATATTTTTTCCAAACTAAGTTCTTCTCTTTTTCAGATGAAGCACGTGCTACACCCGTCCAGGATACAGCACAACGGAGACACATGCGCAGACGTGCAGCAGGGACCCATTGCAAGGATTCTTTTTCAGATTAAGACCCTGTGTAAACCTTTCTTACTGTCTCTTGTTGATACGCATCCCCCGATTTACTACCATAACCGAGGAGGAGGCTGGCGTTTTGGCATCGGCCGCGTCAGAAGTTCTCGCTCGTACCTGGACACTAGGGGCTTAGGGCATTGTTCTGCCCGGTATCATAAAGACCGAATACCTCAGGGAGTGTTCGGCGTCTCGAGTTAGGCCTTATATGCATCAGCTCAGAATCATGTCTTTGGTCAAATGTTGGGTTTGCCCGGCTCCTGTGTTTTGCTGCCTTACGTTCCGCTCCATCGGCTAACGCGGCACCAGGAGAACTACTGCGATTGTGCCCCGGTTCGGCCGGGCGAGCACCTCAGTAGAGAAAGCCGAAAACTGACTGTCATGATATAGCGAGAGACCGGTCAACCACTCGATCGACTACTGGAATGTTTAGAATTCCTCCGCTTTGACGAAGGACCGCTTCCCGGTCAGGCACATACGCGCCCCGAGTTCGGAGAGCGCGGTGCCTCTAGGGGCTATATAGTAGCCCCACCATCGAGCTCCTATGGCTAAGTGAAAGTGATAAAGCATTATAGTCCGGTTGCCTAGTTTGCTATGCTATCACCTCCTTCAAAGGACCAAGACATTGGATTAAGTGTGAAAAAGCGCTTTTTTGGAAACACCCCCGCACCATGTGCATGGGGGCTGAAGCCAAAGACTGCCATCTTTCAGGTTATACACACATATACGGTCACACAGGAGATAGTCTAGTACTTTAACGCACAAGTATAAAAAGCCGTTACATTATAAATATGATCCCACAAATCATATATGTCATTTTAACATAACATCTTTCGAGCACTGCGACTCTATTAAACGAGCGCCCTGCAAGACTTCCTCAAAATAGTGCTCGGCGGGTAATCGACTTTTGTCCGAACCTCGGGATGCAACATCGGTAGCATCCATCTCCGCCCAGTATGTCTTAACACGGGCGAGAGACATCCGTGCACCTCCTATGCATGCTGACCGCTGCATCACCTCGATATGCGGCACCGCCTCAAGGAATTGTTGCAACAAACCAAAATAACTCTTCGGCTTGGGCCTTTCTGGCTACAGATGAGCCACCACATCCATCATGGCAAGTCTAGCCAATCTATTCAGCTCAGCCCACTCAGCCAACCAATCGGACAACGGAAGCGGATGCTCCGGACTATGGAATTGAGACCAGAAAAGCTCTTCCATTTCGTGATCCTTCTGTCTTCGGAAGTGCACGACTGCGTCCGCCGCACTCGCCGCCAAATCCAGATAAGGATCCTCCGCACCACACAATTGGCCCAACTGAGCATACTTCGGATTCGTGAACTTCCTACGCAGCAGAAAGGGCTTTCCAGCCGCAATGACTCTGGCCTGACGTAGTTCCTCCTTCATAGCCCGCATCGTGCAACGGGCATCCTTGGCCTCGGCGGCAGCCTTCTTCAGGTCCTCTTGCTCCGCTCGGCGTTCTCTTTCAAGAACCTCATAGTGGTTGGTAGCATATTTTAATTTCACGGCCGTTCCGGCCATCTCCTCCCTGCTTCGGCAGTCAGCAGCCTTTTTGGCTTTTAATTCCTCCGCTGCCTTCGAGGCAGCCGCATCACTTTTCCTGGCTTGCTCCTTGGCTCGAGCAAGCTCTGCTCGAAGGTTTTCCGCAACAGCGGCACCATCTGCATCAAGCATACTAATTGTAAGGAACGGGCATTAGCTCCCTCACTAGGTGACCGTGGAGAAACCACTTACCTTGTGACTCGTCAAGTCGTTTATTGACCAGCGCGATGTCCGCATCCGCAACATCAAGTTGCCGCTTCAGCTCGGCAACTCCATCAGTCCGGCTGGCCACCGAACGTTCTGCCACCTGCATAGGAAAGGCGACATTCTATAACTGAGACTATGATCCTCGGCACGCTGTCGCTTTCGACAGCATCCCAAGTCTCAGGGGCTACTATCTATACAGGGCACACTCTATGTGCAAAACTGTCAAAAGGTATGTCATTTTTGGCGTACCTCAAACCCCGTCAGCAAACTTCCGACGGCCTCATGCAACCCGCTCTCGGCGGATGAGATCCTTTCAATCACCATACTCATTAAAGTGTGGTGATCTTCTGAGATAGACGCCCTCTCGAGCAAATCCTGCAGCTCCACCGGCTGTACTCCAGTGGGTGCCGAACTCCCCGGCCCCGCCGGATTCGGGGAGACCCTCCATGACGACACCTCAGGATCGTCCGCCCCGCCCGACGGGGCGGCAGATGGAGGCGTTTCGCTCTCCATCATCTCCGGACGAAGGTCCCCCGAAGATGAGCTCTGCTGAGAAGGGCTGAGATCCGAACTATAAGGTGAAAACTTCGGTTACCCTCAGAAATAAAGTAGGAATGTCCCCTATTACAAAACTTCCCCTTTTTTACTTACGGCTCGCTGGAGGGCTGATTCCTTTGGGGAGACTTTGCGGCCGGGGCTCTTCCCGGCACAGGACCTTCCGGTGCAGATTTCTTTCCCCCCTTTGAGGCCTTGGCCTCCGGGTCTTCAGAAGCGGTCCTCTTCTCCCCCTGAAGGGAGGGATTCTCGATTCCCCCCTTACTGAAAGCCTCCTTGGCAGAGGTGGTAGTTTCCCTGTGCCCCCCTTCACCATCCTCCGAGGGTGCAACTTCCAACATTTTGATTAATACGGGATCCGGCGTGGTCTCAGGGAGGGGGGCCGGACACCGTATCAGTTTTTCTTGCGCTATCCACTCCTGTCCAAGGGATAGCTGGTTAAAAGGCAAACCCATGATAGATGAATGGACAATGTGTCCGGACACATGGCTACTTACTTGAGAATCCGGGCGATTGCATCTTAGGCCAGCGTCCTCGGTCAAGTCCGGACGCATCTCTTGCGATCCGAAGAATAGTTTGTACATCTCCACGGGTGTCAAACCCATGAAGTGTTGGAGAGCTCGTGGTCCCTCCAGATTAAATTCCCACAGGCGGAGAGGGCGACGTTTGCAGGGCAGAAGGCGTCGAATCAGCATAACCTGTGTCACTACGACCAGATTGATCTCCCTTTCTTGGAGGTCTCGAATCCGGCCCTGCAAAAGGGGGACGTCTTTGGACGGCCCCCAGTCAAGCCCTTTGTTGACCCATCACGTCAGCCGTTGTGGAGGGCCCGGGCGAAAGGCGGACGGCGGCCTCTGCCTGCTGCCCCTGGGAGAGGTGATGTAGAACCACTCCTGTTGCCACAAGCCGAGCTCCTCCTGAAAAGAGCCCTCGGGCCATGGAGCATCGTCCCTCGTACTTATAACCTCCCCACCGCACTCTGCCTGACGCCCCTCAATCATCTTCGGCTCCACGTTGAAGGTTTTGAGCCACAAGCCGAAGTGAGGGGTAGTGCGGAGGAAGGCTTCGCAGACGACAATGAAAGATGAGATGTGGAGGATGGACTCCGGAGCCAAATCGTGGAATTCCAGCCCATAGTAAAACATGATCCCCCTCACGAAGGGATCCATCGGGAAGCCTAAACCCCGACGGAAGTGAGACACGAACACGATGCTCTCGCCGGGCTCGGGAGTAGGAATAACTTGCCCTCGGGCAGGCAACCTATGCGAAATCTCGTAGGTTAAGTACCTGGAATCTCTCAGCTTTAGCACGTCCTCTTCCGTGACGGAGGAAGGCATCCACCGGCCTCGTAGGTCAGAGCCAGACATTGTCGAAGGTCGAAAGTGCCCGAATCTAGAGCCCTGGGTGTTGGAACTCGGGGCGAGGGGCGGATTCGATTGAGGATTGGAGAAAAAGAACGGGCCTTGGTCTCATTATAAAGAGGAAGAATACCAAGAGCCGTCCCCGTGAATGTTTGGAACCCGCCTTCGATGGAGGGGGCGTGGTAACGGGCGCGGTTGGGTTACCCATGTCCGTATTGAGGGGAATCCCAGAATAAGGGGAACACGATCTCTGCTTTGACAAGACGTGCCAAGGAAACCGCTTCGCTAAACGCGCAAAGGTGGTATAATAAAAACAATTCGAATAAATACTTGGCTGTGGTATGACGCCACGCCACAAAATACGTCAGCAGATTGAACTTGTGTAAATATTATCCTCTCCACGGTGGTATGTGGAATTTGTTTTGCAGATCCGGACACTATCCTGGTGTTCACAATCTTCTATAAATTATTCGGAGGAGGAACCCGCCTTGCAATGCCGAAGACAATATGCGCCCCGGACTCATCGTCATTGAAGCCTGGTTCAGGGGCTACTGAGGGAGTCCCGGACTAGGGGGTGTCCGGACAGCCGAACTATCATCGTCGGCCGGACTCCAAGACTATGAAGGTACAAGATTGAAGACTTCGTCCCGTGTCCGGATGGGACTTTCCTTGGCGTGGAAGGCAAGCTTGGCGATACGGATATGTAGATCTCCTACCATTGTAACCGACTCTGTGTAACCCTAGCCCTCTCCGGTGTCTATATAAACCGGATGGCTTTAGTCCGTAGGACAAACAACAATCATACCATAGGCTAGCTTCTAGGGTTTAGCCTCCTTGATCTCGTGGTAGATCTACTCTTGTAATACCCACATCATCAATATCAATCAAGCAGGACATAGGGTTTTACCTCCATCAAGAGGGCCCGAACCTGGGTAAAACATTGTGTCCCTTATCTCCTGTTACCATCTGCCTAGACGCACAGTTCGGGACCCCCTACCCGAGATCCGCCGGTTTTGACACCGACAGTGGGGTATACATCAGCGGCTGATTAGCTGCTTGACGGTGATGTGGAGGCAGAAATCTTCAAAACCTTGTGCTCCGTAGGAGGAAGTTATCGAGGCGGATGAGGAGGAGGCAAAGGCAATGGTCGGCTTTCTAGGGTTCATGGCCGGACATGGTGGTTGGGCGCCGGCGATCGTTTAGATTAGGTTTACAGTAGGTTTTAGTTCGGTTTGTGCGAAATATGTAATGAATTTCGTCCAATTTGTAGGAAAAGTTTTCGAAATGTAATCAATTTCATCCGGTTAATTTGAAATTTGCTTTGTTTGCATAAATTTCATCTGGTTAGTTCATATAGTTGTCGAAAGGTATGCGGGCAGCATGGGATGGCATCCATCAGTGTCCTCGGACAGATACTGGTGTACATTTGTGGGCCAGCGGTGGAGATTCCCTAACTATCATGCTATAATTGCTAACAGTGCTCCATTATTTGGCAGGGAACAGTTATCCCTCGATCAAAATCAGATCCGCGGGCACTCCTCCCACGTAAGAGCGTAAACTCTTGCTTAAATAATAATGGGGCAAGTGGACGGGACTGTAGCACATCATATCACTCAAACTAGCCCACCTAACGAGCGGGAAATCACCGCCCTCGTCATTTTGTTCTGGATTTCTATTGATCGATCACGCGAAAATGTTACGCTTTGCAAGTTCTAAAGGAAAAGGCGACACACTTATGAGTCGTATGCGTCGCACCCCCGACAGTCCGGCTCGCACGCCGCTCACCAGATGGGACACGCGTTGTCTTGCAATTTCACCGACATGTGGGACTGCAATTGAATAAACCGTCGATAGCTGAAATCGAATCCCTCGGCGGGCGTCGGCTGAGAAGAGAGAGATGGGGGAGGGAGAAGAGATCGCCCGCCCGCCACACACGGACTCCAAGAAATATATGGTGATAATGTGAGGTGGGCCATGCGGGAGTCCAGAACACCCCCCCCCACCTCCTAGTGTGTGCTCCCCCCTCAGACGCCAGCTGCCTGCCGCATGGATGGATAGCAAGTAGTACGCGCTCATGTGGAGGAGACAAAGGCATTGAAAAAGTCAAGGAGTAACAGTGGAGACAATAGCTTTCATCAAAAATAAACAATGAATACTCGTTAATCGTCCTCTATATCGGAAAGAATACTTTCATTCGCCGACATGTGGGACGTCGACCATCCTGGTCCACCTGCCATGCACAAAATTATCCTGGTCTACCCTGGTCGTATCGCAGGCCCAACCTTTCCCACTGTAAGTTGGTCGGACAAAGGAACCATCATGACTTTGTTGAATTCCGCTTCTTCAAGAAAACTTACTGTACCCACAATACTGCTACCACATGCGAAGACTGGACGGCACTGCACCACGCCATATCACTGAAACCCACTAGGCCATCCTAAAAAAACCACTAGGCCAAACTAGCCCACCTATAGGTCATCTATTTTGGAACGGAGGGAGTACGTCTCTATACTGCTATGATTTTGTGTTGTATGTCTTTGTACTTTTGCTATGATTTTCTTACCCTATGAACCACTAGTAAGGTACACGTGCATTGCACGCATGAGATTCTGGTGGTTTGTGCATTATGCTTCTACATGTGGAGTCTTCTAGATTCTACATGTGGCAAAATCTGGTGGAATGTAGATCATATCCAACGGCCAGTAGTGCTCGGATTTGCCATCTTTGTACCATCAGATTGGCTTCATCCAACGACTGACTTTCAAAGTTATTCACACACTATATATGGGTATAGAAATGAGGCCTGAATGTATCTGTGTCGACTAAGCCTACAAGTATAAGCATACCACGAGCTCATCAGCCCTAACGTTTCTCTTTGGTGAGTGTTTTGCAAGTACTATAGCTCGCATAGTAGCTAGCCTACTAACACCAAGAATCATCAAACAAGCCCTGCTAATATGATAAACAGTTCAAACTTACATCTAAGCATGCCATATATCACATAAAAAGCTGGTGAGGATACATCTGTTTCCATAACTCGGAGAGGGTTCGCATGATTCATTATTAAACAAAAGTAGCAAGTACCACCCACACAAGATAGTGCACTAGCCCTAAGATGGTTTGGTAACAGGCATCGTTCTGGTAATTAAACACAGGGCAATGCAAAGTACCCTGAAGGATTACCATGACCAACTATTTCTTGTCATCGATCTCTCGGGCAATGACCACAGCATGGACAGCGGCATGGGAATCAATCTCTGGGGTGATGTCCACAGGACTGACCGCGACATGGGAATCGATCTCTGGGGCGATGTCCACATGATGGACAGCGGCATTGGAATCGATCTCCGGGGCGATGCCGACAGAACGGACCGCTACATCGAAAACGATCTCTGGGGCGTTGTCCACAGGATGGGCCGCGACATCAGAATCATCAAGGGTGTCCACCGGCACCGGCACAACCCTAACACATTAGCAAGCACATTGGAAATAATCAAAAACCACAACTATGGTAATAAGCCATTATTTTTTACCTTGTGCAGCTCACCTGGGGATCCCATCCCTCCGGGGGCCATCTCCTCGTCCTCGATGGGGGCCATCACCTTGCTAGGGGAATACTGCTTCTCAACAATGACTATCTCCTCAAACTCGGCCTTGAGCCTCGCATAGGTGGCCATCAGAGTTTCTGGGGTAGGCATGGTGAGGCCCTTGTTGTTCTTCCAACTTTCTTTGATGAGTCCGTCCGCCAACGTCGTCAACTCTTTGGCCAGTGCTTGTTTCTTGGAGTTCTTCGTCTCCATGGGTTGGCCCGCCAACATGGTCAATTCGTTGGTCGCTGCTTGCTTCCTGGAGATCGCTGTCTCTAGTGGGTTGTCCACCAGCAACTCTTTTCCTAGTCCTCTAGGATCCATCAATGAACTTACAAACAAAAAGCAATCGAAAGGAAACGACAATCGCAATGAAAACGGGAAAAGAATAGGCTGTGAGAATCGGTCGGTGCTTCACAAAAAGAAGATTCTTGGAATGAAAATATAGCAGCATCACTGATTCGCCCACCTTTCCTTCGTCGGTACAGAAGAAAATTGGTAGAAGTGAGTAGCCTGGAGTGAGGTTTTCTTAAAGAAAGGGGAGAAAGGGCTTCAACGAGCGTTCCAGTGAAATGATGGTTGCTTCGTCTAGTCCAACTTCGAGGCCACTTTACCCTGCTGGTAAAGGTGTGGGTTTTGTGATATGACGGGTCATGACGGCCACGTCGAGGTGACTGGTGAGTCTCGACTGTAGCACCTCGTTGTGATTTTGTGGATGGCATGCGGGCCCGGATGCTTTGATGTCCTGCATGTAGATAGAGCGGCTAGTCATATAGGAGTGCTCAATATTGTGCACCGCGACCAAGGCGGAGAGGAAAACAAGAGAACTACGTAATTAATGCATGAGTTTAATTAGGGTAATTTTGTAAAGTACAAGATACATTCCTCCAATCGCAAAATGCCTTGGTTGATGAGATTTGAGATTTGAGCCCTATAAACCGGAAGGGAGGGAGTACTGCACGCGGTGTAGTCTAGTCACTTGTTGAAATCTCTAGAAAGGCAAATACTCCTTTCCGGTTTACAGGGCTATACTAGCAACTACTAGTACTACAATAGTGGGCTCAAATAGCAATTTTGTCTCATGCAAGAGCCTGCGTGCTCCAAGGCACTGCACCACACCCCACCCCTACACAAAGACTGCCACGCAAGCGTTCGCAACTGCCACGTTTGGGTTGCGCTTGGCTCTTCGCCTCTCCGAGAAGAAGAACAATGATGTTACTCCTACTTCTACAGTACCGAATCCACTGCTGCATGTCCGTCCACCTCGCACGGGAGGGATAGCGTGTAGCGAAAGCTTCTACTAGTCCTGCCAGCCACCACGCTCATGCGTGAGGGAGGGACGCAGCTTCATTGACTTACTGCTCCTGCCTTTGCATCTATGATAGGTGGGCCCAACGGGTCTTTAGCCCACCTGTCATGCAGCCAAAGGCAGGTGAAGTTAAGGCACCGGAGCTCATTCCGCAAGGGAGAGGGTGTTGTAATAATCAAACTTCTTGGTCTTGTACGAGTTGACGCAACACATCAAAGCACTGCACTTGATATAAGTCATTTTACACATTTCAAATGGACTACAACATACGGGTGTATGTAGACATATTTTGCTTCATATGTAGTCACTTGTTGCAATCTCAAAAAAGACTTATATTTGGAAACAGAGGGAGTACAACGCATGCATGCATGCCGTGACTTTCCTTTTGATACTTGCATGTGTTTATTTGATGCACCTTGCCAAATTTTGACTATAAAATTAACTAACCAATTTTCATGCATGTCACAAAAAATCACGGGGCTGTTTGGATTGTGACTATGCTTGTCTTATGTTGCCACATTCTTTTACCCACACTTGCCACACTTGCCTAACTTGAGTTGCTCGAATTGTTCGACACACTTTGGCTTGCCTAAGTGAATCTTCCCACAGTTTTTTTGTCTATGACATGTGGGGTTCACTGCTAATAAAAAAATTCTTGTCTTAGGTGTGGCTAATAAAAAAGACTTATATTTAGGAACGGAGTGAGTAGAAAATATAAATAATAATGCATGTTGGGGCAACCCACGTTTCCGATAATTTTATCCATGGGCTTGTTCACAATTTTTACGAGGGGGTGGTTGTTCATTTTATGGAGGGACTTGTAACAGACTTGAACGATACAAAGTGCGACCTGGCACATCGTAACACCACTTGGAACAAGCGGGTAGCTATCTCAAAAAACAATCAACAACTAAAAAAAGGCGACCTGGCATGTAGTACACAATTTTAAACGATTGTTTTGATGGAGTGAAAAAGGAAAACTACCCCACTACGTATATATAGGCCGGAGCCTCCGCGCTTGCTTGCTAGGGTTGCTCTATTCACACACTCTCATCCTCTCCAGATCTAAACAAGATAGGGGTGGTAACACTGTCTTTCTCCCTTCAAAAAACAGTGTCTTTCTATCCTCACCGCAGGTTACAGATCCGGACGTATCCCCCTCCACCGGTGAAGGGGAGGAGGGGCAGCGTTTAGGCCGTCATCGACAGCGAGGGAGGAGACCCACTGCCGGCCGCACCGTTATCTCTGGCCGAGCGCTGGCGCAAGAGGTCCTCCGATCCCTTCGTTGTTTCCCTTGTGTGGGTGGATCCGGCCTCCCGCCGCCCACCTATCCACATCTCGACAACCTTCAGGTATATCTTCCTTCGAAACCGCCTTAGCTCTACTTCCCCAGCTCGCTACGTCGTTGCATGTGCATCATTTTCTACCTCTCAGCCCCTCTTGATCGGATGGTCCAACATCACCTATTTTTTTTATTCTATTGTTAGAGGTAAAGCTACTTCATGGAGTCGAATCTTATACTTGGTTCAAACAAGAAATAAATTGGGGGTGGGGTAATTTAGTATGTACATCGGACTTGGTACAAACAGGAAGGAAAGGGGGTGAAAGTAGTACAGACTCGTGATCCAACCGGTCTCCTGGTCGAAAAGGGAAATATAGGGGTAACGTTGTACACAGTGGTATGACCAGGACTAGATTTGCTATCCAAACATAGGAGTAGATGGCTAGAGTGAACAAAAATGGGACCAACCCAGATATGTTTCTTGGATGTTTGTTTGTCGGGGAATCAAACTATGAATCACCACTTTATGCCCTTGTTTAGGTACATGGTGCTGGACTGCTGGTGCACCCACTGTCCCATGCCCTTATACCAAATATTTAGTTGCTCTTAATTTAATACCCCTGGTAAAATGAAGCCATGCCACTGTTATAAGCTATGACAAGTTTAGCCACATGTTTTTGCCTGTAATTGTTTGAGACTCTGACTGTTTCCTCTATAGCTTTTTGTGCAAACAGGGATATCCATTTCACCTAGTTGCTATTGTGTTTTGGTGCACTGCACAAAACTCTTCTTAAAAGAAGTGACTTTTGTGCTGTTTAACTGGAATGCCAGAATGGAACAGTTGGTTCATTTCGGTGGAACTGCACAAAGGGAGATCTGTGTTCCAAACCTCATCATCCATATTGGCTCCATAACCTTCCTTTAGGTAAGAATGATATTTAATGCATGTGCTCATCTCTATTTTGCGACTGCCTTGAGAAAATAATGCTATTTTTTACTAGTACACTTGTACTCCCTCACTAACAAAACCAATTCTGAAATAGAAGGCCAATCATGTACTTGGTTTCACCAACTGGTGAGGAGAAAGAGAAACAGAGCATGAAGAGGAAGAATAAGAAGAATAAACAGTGCCAAGGCGATCTTGCTGAAGCCAGAGGCCTCAGTCAAGGCCATTCAAGGGCTCCGGCAACGACTACCTTACATGTGAGAAGATCCTCCAGGGAGCCCTTCCACTTCTGCTGTTTCACTTAATTAATTAGGAGTACTTAAGTACCACTAATTTATTGCTACCTAATTTTCCTGTCGGAGTTAAACAAATCTTTAGTAGCACCCTATGCTGAATCATGTACGTGTGTATGTTTGTCTATGGAGGTGAATCATGTGGTGGAGCAGGGAGGGAATATTATTAGTCTCATGACATAATAGTGCTATTGTTTTGCATGTCAATTTATTGCCATTGGTTCAGTGAGGCAATGTTTTGCGTATTGTCCATCATGAATTTGATGCTACTGTTAGAGTAATATGCTAATGTCTTTCTATCCTTTCTCACTAAGCTAATGAAGGTTTCACCTTGTTCCTACTTGTGCAAACAGGGATCATGTTGTGCCAAACATACATTTTAGTGGAACTACACAAGACAATACAATGAACTGTATCCCAGCCAGTGCTTTAACTCTGCTGGAAGTTCTTGATAATCTTTCGATATAATCTCAGCACTGGTAAACAAGAGTGATTTCAACCATACATTTGAAGTGCACAAAAATATATACTATTGAGTGATTCCACTGAGTGCTTTATCATCTCTTATGAGACTACATGAATAAGATTTTTTCCTCAGGTTGGTACGGGCCTAAGGCCTTCATCCATATTAGTTTTCTGTCATCTCTATTTGTATCATGCTACTGTCATGAGAAACTCCTTTATCTTTGCAAGTTAAAGTTTTTCAACCTATGATACATAGCAATGGTTTGAGTGTTGAGCTAATTGGCACTGATTAAATAAACTAATACCTCTCTTTAAGCAAGACTACTATGTTGATAACTTTACCCATTAAGATAATGTGAGTGCTTCTATTTGTTAGTGTATGTTTCATCAACTAGTCCCACTATTACAGTAATCTCACTCTCTCAATATATGTGCCAACAGGGATACTCGATTTTGGTGGAACTGCACAAAAACTTTGGGTGCATCATTGCCTCGATAGCTTCCGTCCTTTCTTGTCAGTCGCTAATCTGGGCCTGCTTTCTTCCTTTGATGTCAGTCGCTTCTCTTATCTTGGCTTCCAGTCAAAGGAAATAGTAATTGATATGCTACCTCACACAGGTTGGTACTGGTCTTTATCTTGATTATTGTGCTTGTCATGTAATGGTAATTTGGTATTGTGCTACTGTTTGCCGATTTTATAAAGGAGTAACTTGGAGCCTGAACTCGCAGGCAAATCATTGCATTGGGTGATTCAGTAGAACTCCACAAAAAGATCAGATGGACAGATACTTATGCTGCTGCTATGTACTCCAAAGTTCACTCAGACAAGCATCGATGTTGACAAGAAGTGCCTATATTCATTCGAGTAGCATCCAGCGTCAACTAGTTGTCAAACTCCAAGTATTAGGAGAGTGAACGCCAAAAATATTGCTTGGCACATAGCCCAGAAAAACACAGTCCAGTCTTTGCTCCCAATTTGTGCCCTTTGGTTATCAGCAGATATGGTAGCAAACTGTATGGCAAAGAGTCTAAAGATTCCATACAAGTTGGTTGACGCGTATATTCATCTAGCATTTAATCAATCTGCACGCTAGGGATGCTCCATTTCAGTTGAACTACACAAAAAAATTGGATGGTTCATTTTCTCAACCGCCTCCTTTCTCGTCTGCAATGTTGAATTTTGGCGAGCTACAGGACCAAGATGAGCCAGTAAACTAGTTGGATGAAAGTAGTGGCCAAGTTGCTTAAACCTCCCTCGGCACGAGGCCACTATTTGAGGATAAACCTACAAGCAAAGTTCAGATTTTCTGTGTTGCCTCTTATGTACTCGAAAGTTTACTCGTACAAGTATTAATTTTAGCAAGAACTACCTCTGACTGAACACCATTTACCAGTCTATATCCTAGGTAATTAAAGTTCGTCCATGGATCATATTGGCTGTGATCTCAATCATTTGGATGCATAAACATACGGAACATGTGTATATCTGAATCTTTTTGTGAATTATCTATGAATATTTTCATGTGATCTATCAATCATTTGGATGCATAGACATGTTGAACTTGTGTATATATGAATCTTTTGAGTTGTTGATAGTGAGTGTTGGCTATGAATATGAACGTGTCCTATGAACCTGAGTTCGATATGAATGTTTACCTTCTCTGTTGTACTTGCGTGTGAACTTGTTAATATGCCTACTGTGGGGTATGTGACGTGTGGGTGTCAACGGCACACCTTATTCCCGAGAAGAATTGCACCTACTTTGTTAGGGTAGCAACGGCGCATCAGCTCTTTTAATCTTTTTGCTCTGTCTTCCCCCCTCCCCCACTCAACCCATGCCGTAACGTTTTCGGCCTCAAATCAAACATAGTACTATGTTGTTTTGGGGGCTTGATAAAAATCGAGTGCTGGTTTCTGTAGGTTGGCCCGCCCAGCAAATGGGCTGCTGGTCCACCATGGACTGGGAGGCCAAAAATACAAGTTGTATGGTGCAGAGGCAAGTAAAAAATGCCATTGAGAGCCAGCCACTGAAAAAAATCGCTCCTGATGTGCTTCTTCAGTCGTGCCGCTGGCCCCCTCTTTAATTCAGTTTGCTCGGGGATCTGGTATCATTTTTTTCTAGAGGGCGAACAAGTATCAGCTAGGCCTAGGTTTTGTATTTTAACATGCGTAGCCCATGACATACAGAGACAGTGGTTTCAACTTATTTTTTGAGGTCCATACTGGCCTATGGGATTTTTCTTAAAGATTGGCAGCCCAATGTATTTTTTTAATAAAACACAGGTCTCTGTTCTACTTATCTATATATAAGAATAATAATGTTGTGTCCAATTTATGTTTTCCCTTCTAACCACATTATATATATTTATATTATTACTTTTATCGTATATTTTATAGAGACTTATATACACATTATAAAAACATCCCATGTGTTATTAACTTATAAAAGTAAATGTTTAACAGAAGTTGGCAAGGAAAATCCTGGTTGTTTTTGACTCACAGGCAAGGAAAATCCTGGTGATTGTGCATAAAAGCTTGCGAAGATTTTAAGGATCAATGTAATAATAATGCGCTCATTTTTATTTTGAGCAATAACTCGCTAATTTGTTAATTATATATATATATATAATGTGCCTCTCTGGTTTATTTTTTAATATTAATTGCTCCTTCTAACATAACATTATATATATAATGAGCCCAGCTAATTCGTGTATTTCATGGAAGTGCAAATGGGCTAAGATTTCTTAGGAAATATAAATGGGCCGCATTGACACCAAATTATTTATTCACCCAGCCCAGCAAATGGACCGTACATTCTAGAAAACATGGGTTAAATATATGCCACCTTTTTGCAGGCTGACATGTGGACCAATAGGTCGAAGCCTACGCAGGGCGTTGTTAACTTGGTCAACAAATGATTATGACATCCACAGCCATTGGATTTATATCCAACAGCCGGCATGCACCTTCAATCTCTCGTCTTCTTCCTCCAATGTCGCCGGGACCGCCTGGTCCGGCCTCCGGCGGCTAGCGACTCTGCTTAACACACATCGCTACGAAGCGCTACCCCACCGCCGGCCAGGCTATCCCTCCACCCCTCCACACCTCCTGTTATTCTCCACCGACTGCAGCCCCATGCCGCACCAGAACTAGTTATACCCTTCTCCTCTCTCTCAATCTGTGACTCCACTGCCGCATCTTCCCATCTCTGAGTCGTTCGCGTCCGGGTCCTTGCCGTCGTCCACCGCCTCACTGCGCTCGGTGCGGCGTGGTCAACAAATGAGAGTCATCGGAAGAGGACTGTATGTGCAGAGCCTGACGACTAGGACCCATGAGGTCCATGGTCGCATGCAAGGAAAGTTCCTCCTTATTAAGCTGAAAAAATGTTTCCTCCACCTGACAGCCGGGACCCACCGGTTGTATCTTCGCACGGAAGGAAGTGCCTCTTGTTATGCGAAAAAAATTATTCCTCCCGTTGATAGCTGGGACCCGTCAGATTTGGTGGCTGACTTAATCAACAAATGATTCTAGCAGCTGGACCGTTGGATGTTAATCCAATAGCCGTGATCCTTCTTCAACCTCTGTTCTTGCTCCCGTCTCCTGTGGGAGGCACCGCGGCTGTGCTGTCGCACACCCGAACCAGTCAAGTTTCCCACTCCTCTCCATCTGCGACTCCACTGCCCCGTCTTCCCCATCTCTGGGTCGTTCCAGTCTGGGGCCTCGCTATCGTCCACCGGCCTTGGTGCGCTCGGCACGGTGTGGTCAACAACCAAGAGTCATCGGAAGATGAATGTACGTGAGAGGCTAACAGTGGGGACGCACCACGCCCATGGACGCATGCATGCAATGGAACGCGGCGTGGTCAACATGGTCAAGGAACGACTTCCATCGGAAGTGTACTATACGTGGAGAGGCTGACAGTTGGGTCCATGGCCGCATCAAGGAAGTGCCTCCTTGTTACGCGGAAAATAATGATTCCTCCACCTGATAGTCGGGACCCACTGGACGGGCCATCGTATTTTGCGAAAAAACGATTCCCCCTGACTGCTGGGACCCACCGGACGGGCCACCGTATTTCACAAAAAAACATTCCCCCCGCTACAGCTCGGACCCACCGGAAGTGCCTCCTTATTATGCAGAAAAAATGAATACTCCCCCTGCTAGCTGGGACCCACCTTGGTGTGAGGCTGACTTGTGGGCCTACTAAGTTGATGGGGACGGAGGGCTTTGTCAACTTAGTCAATATGAACGATTCTAGCTCCAGTGACTGTACGATGTCCACCCAACGGCCGTAGTGCTTCTTCAACCTCTGGTCTTCTTGCTCCAGCCGCCCAAAGCAGCGCTAGTCGTGCCGCATGCTCCTGCCTCCCGTGGCTGGCTATGCTGCCGCGGAGGCCTCACCGCCCCTACTATTCCCACCGTTTTTATGCCCTGTTGGGCCAGAAATCTTTCAAGACAAGGAGGGATGCATTTTGCCCAAAAAATGGGCTATAAGTAATAAGAAATGGGCTATAAGTAATAATAATGGGTTGTAAAATGAAAAAATACCGCAAACAGGAAATCAAAATACTTTTTTCTTTCGGATTTTGATATTTTAAATTTCATTGTTTTTGTGCGGGTAAAATTTCATTGAATTTAAATTAAGGTATATTTAGTTCTAAAATTAATTTGAATATGGCTAAAAATTTCGGGCTATATGTTGTTTGGGACAGATTTGGAGGCTGACTTGTGGGTCTACTAGGTCGACGTGTACAAAAGGCTTTGTCAACTTAGTCCACAAACGATTCTAGCGGCAGTGACCGTTGGATGTTAATCCAACGACCGTCTGCTTCTTCAATATCTGATCTTGCTCCAGCCGCCCAAACCAGCGTCGGTGGTACTGCCTGCTCCTGCCTCCCATGGCCGGCTGTGCCGCACAGGCCGCACCACGCCACCATACTCCATTTCTAGCCAGGCCATTCCTCTACTCACCCACACCTCTTGTTATTTTCCGGTGATGGCAGCCGGACCAGTAAACCCTCGTTCTCCCCACCGCGCGGGCAACCATTGTCGAGTCTTCCCCGGCTCCATGTCGTTCCCTTCCTAGGCCTCGCTGTCGGCCACCGCCATGGTGCTCCCGGCGCAGCCTGGTCAACATGGACAACGAACCACATCCATCGGACATGGACTGTACGTGGAGAGGCTGACAGCTGGGTCCACGGCCGCACACAAGGAAATGCCTCCTTATTACACGCAAAATAATGATTCCTCCACCTGACATCTAGGACCCACCGGAAGGGCCTTTGTATTTTGTGAAAAAACGTGCCCCCCGCTGACAGGTCGGACCCACCAGCTATCTTCGCACGCAAGGAAGTGCCTCCTTATTACGCACAAAAAAATGAATACTCCCCCTGCCAGCTGGAACCCAGCATAATGGGAGGCTGACTTGTGGGCCTACCAAGTTGACGGGGACGGAGGGCTTTGTCAACTTAGTCAATATGAACGATTCTAGCTCCAGTTACCGTACAATGTTCATCCAACGGCCGTAGTTCTTCTTCAACCTCTGGTCTTCTTGCTCCAGCCGCCCAAACCAGCGTGGCCGTGCCGCGTGCTCCTGCCTCCAGTGGCCGGCTGTGATGCCGCAGAGGCCTCACCGCCTCTACTACTCCCACCGCTGGCCAGGCTATCCCTCTACTCACCCAAACCCCCTATTATTCTGCGGGGACAGCAGCCTCACACAATAGCCAAGCCAGTGAACCCTCGTACTCCTCTCCGCGTGGGCATCCACTGTCGCGTCTTCCCTGGCTCTGCGTCGTCCCCTTCCTAGGCCTCATCGTCGTCCACCTCCTTGGTGCTCTCGGCGCGACGTGGTCAATGTAGTCAACGACCGACTTCCATCGGAAGAGTACTGTACATGGAGAGGCTGACAGCTGGGTCCATGGCGGCAGCAAGGAAGTGCCTCCTTATTATGCGGAAAATAATGATTCCTCCACCTGACATTAGGGACCCACGGACGGGCAACTGTATTTCATGAAAAAAATGTTTCTCCCCTGACTGTTGGGACCCACCAGCTACATCTTCGCACGCAAGGAAGTGCGTCTGAGCAAAAAAAAACGATTCGCCCCCCTGACTGCTGGGACCCACCATCTACATCTTCGCACGCAAGGAAGTGCCTGACAGTCGGGACCCACCTGGTCGAAGCATACGTAGCCTTGTCATTCTGGTCACGAACGTGTACGTACATACTGGTCGATGTAGAGGTGTGCACGTGTCGTAGTAGAGGCGCGCATGTAGCATGTACACGTACATACAGCGGCCAGTGTGCAAGAAAGAAAATACAGCCACGTACTTACATACGGGCGGGGTCTCGAACGCCTACTCGCATATACGTATGGCCAGGGCACGTGTACATGGCTGAGTTGGAACGGAGAAACATCATGATCGTCATGTTCATGGGGAGCCAACCGGCTGGGTCGGAACGGAATGCGTCGTCGTGTTCATCGGGAGGGTTGGACGGAACAACCGATGGAAACGAGGCCTGGCGTACCGCAGAACAGAGGAAACAGCCTTGTGTTGGACCTCCTACGGTCGAAATGGGGTCCTGTTGATCGGGAGGGGTGTGTCGTACCACAAAATGGAGGAAACGGACTTGTGTTGGAGCGCTACGGTCAAAACGGGGGTCCTGTTCATCGGGAGGGGTGTGGCATACCGCAAAACGGGACTCCATGAGATATTGTTCATCTCCACCATCGACCTCCTCTAGCCTCCACGGGCTACTGTTCATCCACCGTTGACCTCCTCCAGCCTCCACCTATGACTGTTCATCCATGGGCTCCTGTTCATCCAGCCTCCACCGCGTGCTACTCCACCGGCTACTGTTCAACCACCCCTCTCCACGGGCTCCTATTCAACCACCCCTCCACGGGCTACTGTTCATCCACCCCTCCACCGTCTATTGTTCATCCACCCCTCCACGGGATCATCCTGTTCATCCAGCCCTCCACGGGGTCCTGTTCATCCAGCCCCAACCGACTTGATCGATCGGGGTCCTGTTCATCCAGAGGCAACCACGGGATCCTGTTCATCCACCCCCACCAGTAACTGTTCATCCAAACCCCCAGCAATGCTCACTGTTCATCC
>NC_041383.1:739959967-739965250 GCF_002162155.2 Triticum dicoccoides | reverse complement strand
CATCCAGAGGCAGCATCAATTGGCTTCAGTTAGCAGCAATAGCGAAGGAATCACTCGGGTTCAGTAACGTAGCTAGTGCAATCGCTCGGGTTCAGTTAGAGCCCAACACCTCGCTTGGGTTCATTTAGAGCCCAACGTCTCGCACACACGTGCATACGTGTACGAGAGAAACATGCATCGCTCGGCCCCCGGCCACCCACCGTAACCGGGAACTCCCCGAAATTTTCCTCGCCCTCGCTTCTACCACGGTTTTTTCCATCATGGATGGCCCAAAGAATGTCATGCAGCTGCATCTCCAGCCCGCCCAAGACCAAAAGCCCATTTTCTGTCATGATTTTTTTCCATAGAAGTAGGAGCCCACCACATCTATGATGATACCGGGTTTTGTCACAATTATCGTCATAGAAGTGTCATAAGTATGATAGAAAAAATTCCGTTCGGCCCAAAATGTCACGAATGTGTCTTTTTTTGTAGTGCAACGTATGAATTGGTGTCAACTCCATATATAGGGTGTATCTGTTGCGGCTGCAACTCGTCTCTTTTGGGAATTATCTTCGGCATAATGCCAATGACATTCCTTTGCTATATGATTAGTCTTTTTGCAAATTTGACACATGTTTCCATATTATTAATACCCTTGGAAAAAATTCTGCCGACATCGCCACCACCTCCACCTAAGCACCCCCTATTGTTGGAGTTGTCGGAGTAGTTGGGGCCACCTTGGTTGGTTGTGCTGTTGTATAGCCACCATCACCGCCACATTTGTTGTTGTAGTACTGGCTGCCTCCACCGCTGCTGTTGTGGTAGTAGCCACCACCACCATTGTTGATGCTGCCACCGTGAGGCCTGCCATTTCCACTCTTTTTGGGCAGGCCACGGTAGGGTTTTCGAGGACCGATGTGACTCTGTGCATCAACGTTGCCAGATGACTTGAAGGCGTCAGCTCCAGACCCATGAAACATCTCCACGCGTTGATCAAAATTAGACACCAACTGAAGTGATAATCGATGGATAGTATCAGGTAACGGCATTTTCAGTTAACTGTGTCATTTCCGATAGTTACCGGTTCAGCTGATCCAATGGTCCAAGGGACTCCTCAAGTTACTTTCCTCATCCATCGTTCAATCTATCTTTTCATTCATGTTACTGTTCATGTTCCTGTTGTTACCGCGAGGCGTCCACCTATATAACAGCCGGGTTGCGGCTGAGCTGTGCATCAAATATTCCTGAATTCTCATGATGGGTGAACCCTAAACTCATAGGGCACTGCCGATAGCAATATATCCCCAAATCGGGGCCTCTTTCCTTGCAAATCTCTGAAATTCATCCATACAAACCACTTGTCTGAATCCGTAGAATAGTTAGGATCTGACAAATTGGTAATCGGGGTAGTGGTTCCTCGGTAGCTTCCGATCCGATCAAAATTTTCCAAGAGAGGTATGAAAACCCACCCAATTCCCTCCCAGATGTGTTGTGGTGATGGTGATTGGCGGCGATTGAGGCGAGCGGTGAGGGCATAACTTCAATGACGCATCAGGCGATGGCGGATCCACGGCGGTGCACGAGGCGACGATCGTTCTAGTACAAATCAGTAGTGTGGAGTGGTTATGCTAGATCCCTTCATGCAAGGTAAAATCCCACGTCCATCGCCGATCTGTGTACCTTGGTGTCGTGGAGCTTTAGCGGCGGCAAGATCTGGATTTTAGAGGCTGGATGCCGCGTCCGCGGTGGTAAAATTCCCCCTCTCTTCTCTGGATCAAGGTGATAGATAAGGGAGTCCCGGATAAGGGGGTATCCGGATAGCCGGACTATGTACTTTGGCCGGACTGTTGGACTATGAAGATACAAGATTGAAGACTTCGTCCCGTGTCCGGATGGGACTCTCCTTGGCGTGGAAGGCAAGCTTGGCGATTCGGATGTAGATCTCCTTCTCTGTAACCGACGCTGTGTAACCCTAGCCCCCTCCGGTGTCTATATAAACCGGAGGGTTTAGTCCATAGGAGACAACAACAATCATACCATAGGCTAGCTTCTAGGGTTTAGCCTCTTCGATCTCGTGGTAGATCAACTCTTGTAATACTCATATCATCAAGATCAATCAAGCAGGAAGTAGGGTATTACCTTCATCGAGAGGGCCTGAACCTGGGTAACAATCGTCTCCCCAGTCTCCTGTTACCATTAGCCTTAGACGCACAGTTCGGGACCTCCTACCCGAGATCCGCCGGTTTTGACACCGACATTGGTGCTTTCATTGAGAGTTCCTCTGTGTCGTCATTGTAAGGCTCGATGGCTTCTCCAAACTTCAACAACGCCATCCAAGGTGAGACTTTTCTCCCCGGACAGATCTTCATGTTCGGCGGCTGCGCACTGCGGGCCAACTCGCTTGGCCATCTAGAGCAGATCGACAGCTACGCCCGTGGCCATCAGGTCAGGTTTGGGAACCTAAACTACATTGCCGATGTCCGCGGAGACTTGATTTTGACAGATTCGAGCCCACGTCAGGAGCACCGAACGATCGCCACGCGCATGACTTAGATCTGTCGTCGGACAGTATTCGGGATATCGCCCCTGCCATGGCTCCGGACTTTGATCCAGAGTAGATCATGCCATCCAAGGACGGGTGGATGGACCCAGCCATGGAGGCTGCACACCTATCGGCGTTGGAGCCGAACACAGACTCCGCTTCTAAGGAAATCTGTGTCTCCGGACCCCCGGACTTGTTTTCGGTCATAGGTCCCGAACCACGAGCATCCATGCCCATCGAATCTGATTGGGCTCCAGTCATGGAATTCACCGTCGCGGATATCTTCCAGCACTCCCCTTTGGCAATGTGCTAAATTCATTAAGGTCTCTCTCTTTGTCAGGAGATTCCCAGCCGAACTATATCCGGCCTAAGTGGGGCACGGATGACGAAGAAAATCGCCTCCCACCCACCACCCACTTCATAGCCACTGTCGATGACCTAACAGACATGCTTGACTTCGACTCCGACGACATCAGCGGTATGGATGTCGATGCAGGGGTCGATCTGGAACCACCACCCATGGGGCGCTGGACCGCCACTTCATCATATGACATCTACATGGTGGACATGCCTAAGGAAGACAACGGTTACAAGAAGGACACGGCGGAGGATAAAGCCCCCGGACAAAAACAAAAACGATGGTGCAGGCGCCGCTCTAAGTCCAGTCACATTAAAAATAGCGATAACAGCGCGAGGAAAAATGACACTCCAGTTGACTCCGAAGGCAACAATTCGAACCCAGCAACGGGGCAAGAAGAGCCAGGGCACGCCGAACAAACGCCCGATCACATCGATCCCGAGAGCCGAAATCATCAAACTACCCACGGAGGGAAGGACAGTCCGGTTGACGATGCATTCATCATCCCGGAAAAACGTGGGAAGCAAGATAACCTCCGCAGAAAGCTTCTGGCCACGGCGAGGAGCCTAAAGAAGCAGAAGCAAAGGCTTAAAACCGTGCAGGATACGCTCAACCGAAGATGGAACAAGATGTTGGACACCGAAGGAAAATGTGGCGACGATCGCCACACAAAGAGCTACCCAAAATGCAAACTGCTACCCGAATTTGACGACGAGGGTGCTGAGGGAGTCCTCGATAAGGGGGTATCCTGACAGCCGGACTATGTGCCTTGGCCGGACTGTTGGACTATGAAGATACAAGATAGAAGACTTTGTCTCGTGTCCGGATGGGACTCTCCTTGGTGTGGAAGGCAAGCTTGGCGATTCGGATGTAGATCTCCTTCTTTGTAAACCGACTTTGTGTAACCCTAGCCCCCTCCGGTGTCTATATAAACCGGAGGGTTTAGTCCGTAGGATGGATCATCATCATTATCATCAACAATCATACCATAGGCTAGCTTCTAGGGTTTAGCCTCTCTGATCTCGTGGTAGATCCACTCTTGTAATACTCATATCATCAAGATCAATCAAGCTGGAAGTAGGGTATTACCTCCATCGAGAGGGCCTGAACTTGGGTAAACATCATGTCCCCAGTCTCCTGTTACCATTAGCCTTAGACGCACAGTTCGGGACCCCCTACCCAAGATCCGCCGGTTTTGACACCGACATTGGTGCTTTCATTGGGAGTTCCTCTGTGTCGTCGCTACAAGGCTAGATGGCTCCTCCATCCTTCAATCATGCTGTCCGGGGTGAGACTTTTCTCCCCAGACAGGTCTTCGTGTTCGGCGGCTTCGCACTGCGGGCCAATTCGCTTGGCCATCTGGAGCAGATCGATAGCTATGCCCCCGGCCATCAGGTCAGGTTTGGAAACCTAAACTACACTGCCGACATCCGCGGAGACTTGATCTTCGATGGATTCGGGCCTGTGTCAGGAGCGCCAAACAATCACGACGTGCATGACCTAGATCGGCAGTCGGACAATATTCGGAACATCGCACTTGCTACCGCTCCGGACTTTGCTCCAGAGCGGGTCGTGCCTTCCGAGGACGGGTGGATGGACCCCGCCCCAGAGGCCGCACACTCCTCGGTGTCGGAGCCGAACATAGACTCCTCTCCTAAAGGGATCTGTGTCTCCGAACCCCCGGACTCATCTCCGGCGTTGTGTTCCGGACCGCGCGCACTCGTGCACATCGAATCTGACTGGGCTCTAGTCATGGAGTTCGCCGCCGCGGATATCTTTCAGCGCTCACCCTTTGGAGACATGCTGGATTCATTAAAGTCTCTCTCTCTGTCAGAAGACTCCTGGTGTGACGCCCGGATAATCATGCTACAGTAATCTCACGTTAATGATGCCATGTCACCTCGGTCACTGTAGTTAATCTCGGGTTGATTCGAAAACGTTTCAAATTCAAATTCAAATAATGTCAAACGACAAAGTTTTCAAAATATTAAACTGAAATGTTCGGGGTGTGCAGTTAAATGCCTGGGTAATTATAATAAAGCAAACACTTTTTTATAAAATACCTAGATAATTTAAAATGATTTAAAACAGAAAAGAAAATAAATAAATAAAAAAAGAAAAGAAACTACAAAAACAGAAAACAAAACTAAAAAAAGAAAAAAGAAAAGAACCCCTCTCCCTGGGCCATTCGGCCCAGCTAGCTACGGGCCGGCTCGGCCGGACCGGCCCACCCCACCTCACCTACTAACCCACCCAGGGGACACCGAACCCTAACCCACTCCTCCCACTCCCCACGTCTCTCCTCTCCTTGTCCCGATCTGGATCAGGGACGAGCGCCCCCTCCCCCCATCGACGAGCACCCGACCTCCCTTCCCCTCACCCGATCTGATTTGGAAGGGGA
>NC_041383.1:739958154-739959667 GCF_002162155.2 Triticum dicoccoides | reverse complement strand
CTAGCGCCGCCCCGATGGCCGTGCCCCGCCACCCCTCTCGCTCTTCTTCCCCGACCCAATCTGGATCGGGAAGGGGCAACGAGCCCGAAGCCTCCCTCACTGACGCCGTCGCTGTGCGCCACCACCGTCGCCTGAAGACCTTGCCGTCGCCGGAGCCCCGCTCCGCCTCGACTCCGTCGATGCACGCGTCCTCGACTCGCTCCACCAGGCCTCCCCCGAGCCCACGCTAGCACAACTACAGGCTCGCTGTGAGCCCCTCTTCCTTTCCCCTCTGCTTCCCCCTCGGATTCAAGCTGTATCATCGGCGTCCGCGAGCGCTGAACTTCGTCGTCCACCCTGGCCGACGGGGGTCGAACACCCCGTGCTCCTCTGCCTGAACCAGTTTCCCGGTGTGCTCCTCGCACTGACAGGAGGCCGACAAGCCCATCCACTCGCCTTGCTGCACCCTCTAGCCCCGGATCCACCCTTGTCGTCACCGCTCGCACGTTCGTCGAGCCCTGCCTGCAGTCACCCCGCGCTGGCCACGCCCAGCGCGCGCACGCCCCTGCCCCCTCGACCAGCTCCAATCCCAGCTCGTCGCCGACCGCCACCATTGCTTGGCCCCGGCTCCGCCCGCTCCGCCTAGACGAGTCGCGGCCACCCATCCGCCGCCTCCCCTGGTCGGCTTCGTGGTCGGCGGCACATGCGCTGCTGGTCACGCTCGAGTCCAGCGCCCGGGCTCGCCCCATCGGGCGCTCGTGCTCGCGCCCGTGTACCCGCACGTCCGACCCGATAGACCCCAGTGGCCCTATGACAATGGGGCCCCACTCCAAAACGTTTTTTTTAAAACGAAATAAAAATAAATATATAATTAATTAATTAATTAATAATTAAAATAGTTAATGATTTAATTAAGTTAATTAATCGTGTTTAATTAATCTAATTAAGTAGATAGTTTAATTAAACCCTAATTAGACTAATCAGTCAATGACGAATGGGACCCACATGTCAGTTGACCAGTCAACGCCTCTGTTGACTGCTGACGTCATGCTGATGTCATGCTGACGTCAGCGTGCACTGTTCTGGATAATGTTGAATTTAAATAATTAAATAAATTCTAAAAATGATTAAATCTTTAAAAATTAATATAAAATAAACCGTAGCTCGGATGGAAAAACTTTGTACATGAAAGTTGCTTAGAACAAAGAGACGAATCCAGATACGCAACCCGTTTATCCGCCACGCGTCCCTAGCATAGTGAACCTGCAACATTTCACCTCCGGTTCATGTATCCGAAAATGCGAAACGCTAGGGATATTTTCCCGGATGTTTTCCCCCCTTTGTCGGTATCACCTACTACCACGTTAGGGCACATCTAACACCGCGTATTGTCTTGTTATGCTTTGTGATGCTTTGATTGCTCTGTTATTTATTGTGTTCCCTCTTCGTTACTTCTTTCTGATAGACCCCGAGACTGCCGGCGGCCTCTAGTTCGACTACGGAGTTGACGACCCGTCCTTCTTGCCAGAGCAAC
>NC_041383.1:739890766-739957821 GCF_002162155.2 Triticum dicoccoides | reverse complement strand
TATAGCCTATTCTTCTCTATACTGCTTGCATTAGAGTAGTGTAGCATGTTTCTGCTTTCCGTTAATCCTATTCTGATGCATAGCCTGTCATTGTTGCTACAGTCATTGATACCTTACCTGCAATCCTAAATGCTTAGTATAGGATGCTAGTTTATCATCATTGGCCCTACATTCTTGTCAGTCTGCCTTGCTATACTATTGGGCCGTGATCACTCGGGGGTGATCACGGGTATATACTATACATACATACATACTATACAGATGGTGACTAAAGTCGGGTCAGCTCGATGAGTACCCGTAAGTGATTCTGATGAGGGGGCTGAAAGGACAGGTGGCTCCATCCCGGTAGAGGTGGGCCTAGGTTCCCGACGGCCCCCGACTGTTACTTTGTGGCGGAGCGACAGGGCAGGTTGAGACCACCTAGGAGACAGGTGGGCCTGGCCCTGTTCGGCGTTCGCGGATACTTAACACCCTTAACGAGATCTTGGTATTTTATCTGAGTCTGGCTATTGGCCTATACGCACTAACCAACTACGTGGGAAAGATATGGGCACTCGACGTCGTGGTATCAGCCGAAGCCTTCTTGATGCCAGCGATGGAGCGGCGCGCGCCGGATTGGACTGGAACGCCTACTCTTGTATAAAGGAGGCTGGGTCTGCTTCCGGCCGCCCTCGCAACGTGCAGGTGTGCAATGGGCAATGGGCCCAGACCCCTGCGTGCATAGGATTTAGACTGGCGTGTTGACCTCTCTGTTGTGCCTAGGTGGGGCTGCGACGTGTTGATCTTCCGAGGCCGGGCATGACCCAGGAAAGTGTGTCCGGCCAAATGGGATCGAGCGTGTTGGATTATGTGGTGCACCCCTGCAGGGAAGTTAATCTATTCGAATAGCCGTGGTCTTCGGTAACAGGACGACTTGGAGTTGTACCTTGACCTTATGACAACTAGAACCGGATACTTAATAAAACACACCCAGACAAGTTCCACAGACAACCCGGTGATCGCTTTTCCACAGGGCGACGAGGGGAGGATCGCCGAGTAGGATTATGCTATGCTATGCTACTTGGAGATGCTACTTGGAGGACTTCGGTCTACTCTCTTCTACATGCTGCAAGACGGAGGCTGCCAGAAGCGTAGTCTTCGACGGGATTAGCTATCCCCCTCTTATTCTGGCATTTTGCAGTTCAGTCCACCGATATGGCCCTTTACACATATGCCCATGCATATGTAGTGTAGCTCCTTGCTTGCGAGTACTTTGGATGAGTACTCACGGTTGCTTTTCTCCCTCTTTTCCCCTTTCCCTTCTACCTGGTTGTCGCAACCAGATGCTGGAGCCCTGGAGCCAGACGCCACCGTCGACGACAACTACTACACTGGAGGTGCCTACTACTACGTGCAGGCTGCTGACGACGACCATGAGTAGTTTAGGAGGATCCCAGGCAGGAGGCCTGCGCCTCTTTCGATCTGTATCCCAGTTTGTGCTAGCCTTCTTAAGGCAAACTTGTTTAACTTATGTCTGTACTCAGATATTGTTGCTTCCGCTAACTCGTCTATGATCGAGCACTTGTATTCGAGCCCTCGAGGCCCCTGGCTTGTATTATGATGCTTGTATGACTTATTTTATTTTTAGAGTTGTGTTGTGATATCTTCCCGTGAGTCCCTGATCTTGATCGTACACGTTTGCGTGTATGATTAGTGTACGATTGAATCGGGGGCGTCACACCTGGCCGAACTATGTCCGGCCCGTGTGGGATACGGAGGACGAAGAAAATTGCGACCCACCCACCACCCACTTAGTAGCCACGGTCAATGACTTGACCGACGTGCTTAACTTCGAGTCCAAAGACATCGACGGTATAGATGACGATGCAGGAGAAGAATAGGAACCACCGCCCACAGGGCGCTGGATTGCCACCTCTTCATATGACATATACATGGTGGATACTCCCAAAGAAACCAATGGCAATGAGGCAACAGAAGATAACCCCTCGGGGAATAAAACAAAACACGGGCGTCATCGGCTCCGCTTCAAGCCTCGCCACAACAATACCGGCACTGGAGAAGATAATCCAGATGGTGCCGAAGGGGAATACGATCCTGATCAACCCACCATCGAGCAAACCAAACAGAAGCAGCAGCAGCTCCAAGCTGACCAAGATCTGCTTGCAGACAAACGGACTAAGGCCCGGGCAGTCGAAGAATGCGGACTCACGTGCCGAACAAAATACTACCCAAAGCGCATGTTACTACCTCAATTTGAGGAGGTGGCACTGAAAACCAAACGCAGGCCTACACCCTGCCGACAGCACACTACGGCAAGGGCTTGTGCACAAGACCAGCGTTATATACCAAATAGCAACATAGAAAGTACCCCGGAGGCATCAACGGGAAGAAACAGAGCCTACAGACTTTGGTGCAACAAATATAAGCGTCCCAAGACAAAGAATGGCGCCCGGGGAACGGCGATCAACACAGGAGCCCGTAACCCTCAAACCGTTGAGAGGGAGAAGAGACTTCAACATCTTAATCCGGGCCCCTCCACCTTGAACCGCATACTTGACCGACCATGCCAAATCCATGGTACCCTAGGAGCAGTAGCCAATCATACAAATAGAGAATGCTGGGTCTTTAAACAAATTGACAGGCCAGCGCCAGAAGGAACATGAAGAGGTGCCAGGGCGAGCAGCCCAGATTATCAGGTCCAGGGACCGACCACTCGAAGGATCAGCCCCCCCCCCCCACCAACAACTCATTTCAGAGTGTCACACATAGGCGTAAGGGCCACCCAGGCCCCGCCACCCCGGAGATGGTCTCCAGATAGACAAAAATGGCATACCAACTTTCGGTCTTATACTTCCAGGCAGTAGCTATTCAGCACCGCCAGGGCACACTGCGACTCAACGCATTATCACCCAAGACCCACGTGATGACGTCACAATTGCGGTCAAGACCGAGCCTCGCCTCGGCGCCGAAGAATATTTGGCTACTTTATTCACTGAAGCAGCGAGTCACGGTTCTTCAATCAAACCTAAATTCGACAGCCGAACTCCCGGACACCAACAAGGGAGTCCAAACTACTTCAGGATACCCCAACCTAATCATAGCTCATACAGACCCTTCAGCATAGGCTGGACGGATCACATTCACGGCTCAGCCAATGCTCACACATGCCTCTTAAGCACTATTTGCAGGTTCACCCTCGCGCACAACCGGACCAGCGGCTTGGAATCATCTCGGACGCATATAGGGGTGATGCCCACCCCACCTGAACACAATCCGGATATTCCTCCGGACCCGCGCACAGCCAACCACCGCCCGACCCCAACAGGTTCTGCCGTCATGCCTCTCTTTTATAACATGCACCGTACCCATATGCATAGATGTATTACTTAAATACAGCATGTGGAGTCATTTGACGCTTATCTGCTATTTTTCAACGACATTTTGTCATAACGGCATCCGAACATCTTGTTATGCCTTCGAACGTCAGGGGCTTCCTCGCACCCGTACTACGGCGTCTAACGTCCGAACACCTTCTCGGTCGTTCAGCACCCCGAACTTATAGCATTATATGCATCACCTCTGAATCATGTCTTGGGTCATTGGTTGGGTTTGTCCGGCTCCCATGTTTTGGTACCTTACGTTCCGCAATATCGGCTAAGGTAGCGCTGGGAGAACTACTGCGATTGTGTCCCGGTTCTGCCGGACGAACACCTCAGTAGAGAAAGCCGAAAAATGACTGTCATGATAAGGCGAGAGCTGGTCAGCTATTCGAGTGGTTGTCAAATCTTGAAGGATTGATTCCGCATAATGCCATAATAAAATAAAGCGTGCGAAGGATCGGTCCACCGATCAGGCGCTATTAGAGCCCCCCGTGCGGTCTTCCGAACACCAGGGGCTGCGCCGCCCATACTCGAAATCCTATGGCTAAGTGAGAGTAATAAAGCCTTATAGTCCGATTGCCTGGTTCGTTGTGCTGAACACCTCCTTCATGGGCCCAAGAATGGGATAAAGAGTGTCCAGGTGTATCCCAAACACCCCCATAGTTCCTACATGGGGGCAGAAGTCGACGACTGGCCAACTCTCAAGACTAACATATTAAACGGCTGCGCAGGAATAAAATTTACACATAACAGGCACCTACATATAAATGACTTTTTTTTGCCTTACAAAGCATAGCACAATTGCTTTCAGGGAAAAATAATGTCTTTCGTACATTCCTCGGCCACAAGGCGGGCGCGTTTCAGGACGCCATCATAATATAGTTCGGGCTTGCGGTGCTCCTTCCCCTCCGGAGGCCCCTCGGTCATTAGCTTCTCAGCATCAAGCTTCCCCCAGTGCACTTTTGCACGGGCAAATGCCATTCGTGCCCCTTATATGCACACTCACCGCTTAATGACATCCAGCCGAGGGCAGGCCCTTCCAATCCACTTCATGATCGCAAAGAAACTGCTCGGTATGGGCTCAGCGGGCCACAGCCGGATAACCAAATCCTTCATGGCTAGTTCGGCCGCCTGATGCAGCTCCATCAGCTATTTCAGCTGGTCGGCAAACGGCACCGGATAGTTCGGCGCCAAATATTGTGACCAAAAGAGCTTCTCCGTAGTTTCCTTCTTCTCAGCTCGGCAAAATTGGGCAGCATCAGATATGCTACATGGCAAATCCGCGAACGCTCCTGAAAAAATTAGGATTCAATGGGTCACCATGAATTTTCCCTATGAAAGCGTAAGGCACCTTAAAAACAAAAAAAAACCTTACCAGCCGCAATCTTCCGGGCCTCCTGAATATCCTTTAGCGCAGCCTGGGCTTCCTCGCGAGCCTCACTCACGGTCCGGAGAGCCTGGGTAAGTTTGGATTCTTTCAACGATAGACTCTGCTCCAAGCTCTCGTTTCTCCCTACGGCCTCCTGAAGCTCTCGTTCAGCTTCCACGACCCTCGCCTCGTGTTTCTCATGGAGAGTCCGCTCCACGGCAGCATTCTTTTCGGCCAAGGAAACAGCCTTCTTAAGCGCCTCAATTTCGGCTTCCGTCCCTGGAGAGCGCAATATATATACTTTAAGATAGTCACAACTACTTACTTGCAGTAAAACTCACTAAAAGTTTTCCAAACATACCTGGTTTCTCAGCCGCTTCTTCGCTCGGGCGAGTTCTTCTTCGGCCTGCACCAGACTTTCCTTGAGTCCGGACACTTCCGCAGTATGAGAGGAGGCAGTTGCCGCAAACGTCTGATTCACAACAATATACATATGTCATTAGCTAAGTCTCCTGCGGACGGAAGTTGATCCCCTATCCGGTTCCTGTCCTCTCCGAATAGTGTATCAGGGGCTACTACGTATACTGTGACAGTCTTTTACACATACCTCCAAGCCTTTTATAAGGCCGACGTAGGATTCATTCAGTCCGCTCTCGGCGGCCTGAATCTTTTCTATCACCACGCCCATAAGGGCGCGGTGTTCATCAATAATGGACGCACTCTCCAGTGCTGTCAATAGGCCGCCTAACGCCTTTGGTTGGACGGAGGTCGCAGGCGGAGTAGGATCGCCCCCTCCAGTCAAAGGGGGCTGCTTGCCTGATCTTGGAGCCGTTAGGGTCTCCGGGACCGCGTCCGGCTGTGGGTCGTATCCACGATCACCCCCGCCGTCGATATTCACGGGAACCGCCGCTCCCGCGCGTCCGGCCTCCAAAGTGCGCCCCCCTGGCTCAGGTCCTTTTTCGACGACACCTCGGTGTCACAGCCAGGTTTCAGGGAAAGGGCCCTAGGAGGGGTCTCACTCTGCAAAGCATCGGAACTCAACGAGTCCTCTGATGAGTCCTGTTGGGCCGGAGAACTCACCGGACTATAAAAAGTATGGTGCGAATCAAAATACTGCATTCTAGTAAATTCTGGACGCGTGGATGTGTCCGCATTTCGTGCACTTATGATTTTACCAGGGGTTGGGCCCTGGGATCCCACTCCGGGCTGCTGTCGGTAGCCGTGGTGGACGCCTCGGGGACGGATGTTCTTCCCCTCTTAGGCGAATCTGCCTCTAAGGATGAGGAGGTTGCCCTTTTCTTCCTCCCCCTCGTAAGGGACTCTGGCTCTTCTTCCTCCTCCTCCTCATCCTCATCCTCTTCCTCCTCCTCATTCTCTCTGGAGGAGGGAGGGTTGCTGGAGTCTTCGGACTTCATGTCTGAAGCGCCCCGACGACGGAGACTGCTCCTGGTCTCCTTGGCCTTCTTTTTGGCCTCTTCCTTCGGCGCCTTCTAAGGCGCTGGGACCAGCATCTTTGTCAGAAGAGGTCCCGCCGGTTCTTCCGACAGCGGGGCCGGGGAATGAATCTGCCCCGCCACCTTCGTCCATTCTTGGGGCAACCGTGGAAAGACACGTTAGAAAACTTCTCCTTCAAGACATAGCAATGGCACATGCGGATAACTAAGCTATGATGACGACTTACCGGACTCGCGGGGTGGGACAACTGGTACCCGCGGTCTACGGCAGAGTCCGGCCATGGTTTGCCGGACTTAAAGAGCACCTTCCAGATGTCCATGTGTATAGAGCCGAAAAGCCCCCGCAGGGTTTGGTGCTCGGCCGGGTCGTACTCCCACAAATCACAGCCTTTGTGCTGGCAAGGAAGGATTAGGCGGACCAGCATCACCTGGACCACGTCAACGAGCCTGATGGCCTTGTCCTCCATACCTTTGACGCGCGCCTGGATCACTGACAGTTCGTCGGACGACGACCAGTTTATGCCCTTCTTGGGCCAGGATGTGAGCCGCAAAGGGGCTCCAGATCGAAACTCAGGGGCAGCGGCCCACTTTTTGCCGTGCGGCTCAGTGATATAGAACCACTATTGCTGCCACTCCTTGACGGAGTCGTTGAAAGTACCCGTCAGCCATGTGACCTTGGGCATCCTGCTCACCATGGCACCTCCGCACTCGGCGTGTTCGCCACTCACCACTTTGGGCTTCACGTTGAAGATCTTGAGCCATAGCCCGAAGTGCGGCGAGATACAGAGAAAGGCCTCACACACGCAATAAATGTCGAGATGATGAGGAAGGAATTGGGGGATAGATCATGGAAATCAATCCCGTAGTAATACATGATGCCGCGAACAAAAGGGTGGAGGGGAAACCCGAGCCCGCAGATGAAATGGGGGAGGAAAACAACTCTCTCGTAGGGCTCCGGAGTAGGGACTGTATGTCCCGCCGTTGGAAGACGGTGGCCAATTTTCTTGGCCAGATATCCGGTCGCCCGCAGCTTTTTGATAACCTTCTCCTGGACGGAGGAGGCCATCCACTTGCCTCCTGCTCCGGATCCAGACATTTTTGGAGGACCTTTTTTGGTGGGGAGGATGAATGCTTGGGTGCTAGGGCTCAAATGAAGGGAAAGGGGCGAGCAGAAGCAGAAGAAGGCGTGGGTAGAAAGGAGGAGGCTTTTCCCCTTTATAAAGGCGATACTTGATGCCTCCCCGCCTGCCTAATGGAGCATGCTCGTTCCCCACTTACCGTAATTGATGGTACGGTTAGGCTACCCATGCCCGTATCGAAGAGGATCCCGTGATAAGGGCACACGATCTCTGCTTTGACAAGATGTGCCAAAGTAACCGCTTCGCGGTGTGTGCGGAAGAAGGTTGAAGAAAATGGTTCGAATAAAAACCGGACCGTCGTGTGGTGTCGCTCTTCGAAGAATTGTCAGTAGATTGGGTTCGTGGATTATTATTATTCTCTCTACACGGTGATATATGGGGTGTTATCTAGCAGATCCGGACACGGTCCTTGTGTTTGGAATTCATCTTGAAGTATTCGGAGATGGAACCCGCCTCGCAATGCCGAAGACAATCTACACGCCGGACTCATCTTCATTGAAGCCTGCTTCAGGGGCTACTGAGGGAGTCCTAGATAAGGGGGTATCTGGACAGCCGGACTATGTGCTTTGGCCGGACTGTTGGACCATGAAGATACAAGATAGAAGACTTTGTCCCGTGTCCGGATGGGACTCTCCTTGGCGTGGAAGGCAAGCTTGGCAATTCGGATGTAGATCTCCTTCTCTGTAAACCGACTCTGTGTAACCCTAGCCCCCTCCGGTGTCTATATAAACCGGAGGGTTTAGTCCGTAGGAAGGATCATCATCATTATCATCAACAATCATACCATAGGCTAGCTTCTAGGGTTTAGCCTCTCTAATCTCATGGTAGATCCACTCTTGTAATACTCATATCATCAAGATCAATCAAGAAGGAAGTAGGGTATTACCTCCATCGACAGGGCCTGAACCTGGGTAAACATCGTGTCCCCGGTCTCCTGTTACCATTAGCCTTAGACGCACAGTTCGGGACCCCTACCCGAGATCCGCCGGTTTTGACACCGACAGCCGCAGCGCCCATTCCCCAAAAGAACAATATGGCCACTCAGCCGGACCAACCACATCATGGCCGCGATAGAGAAGCCACTGATACCACACACGATTTACATGAGCTCCTGGATAAAAAGGTCAGTGCGGCCAGGTCCATCTACGGGTCCAGAGAACATGCTCCGACGCGGGATTATGGTCACCACAATGATCATATTAATCGAATACCAGTCCGGAATCAACACCGGGCACAACAACAGCCGACAGCATGCCGCGACACGGCCAGATACAGTGGGGCTGTGCACCCCCTGTGCTTCACCGATGAGGTGCTGGATCATGAATTTCCACAAGGATTCAAACCCATGAATATAGAGGCATACGACGAAACGACAGACCCTGGGGTCTGGATTGAAGATTTTATCCTTCACATACACATGGCTCGTGGGGATGACCTCCACGTCATCAAATACCTTTCCCTCAAGCTGAAAGGACCAGCTCGGCACTGGCTAAAGAGCCTCCCCGAAAACTCAATTGGTTGTTGGGAGGAACTTGAGGATGCTTTCAGGGCCAACTTTCAAGGAACCTATGCCCGACCTCCGGATGCAGACGTTCTAAGTGACATAATACAGCAGCCCGGAGAGTCAGCTCACAAGCTTTGGAATAGATTCCTCACTAAGAAGAATCAAATTGTCGACTGTCCGGATGCCGAAGCCTTAGCGGCCTTCAAACATAGTATCCGAGACGAGTGGCTTGCCAGACACCTCGGCCAAGAAAAGCCAAGGACGATGGCAGCCTTAACAAGCCTTATGACCCGCTTTTGTGCGGGCGAAGACAGCTGGTTGGCCCGTAGAGGCACCAGTGACCCGGGCACATCCGAAATTCAAGATGGCAATGGGAAGCCAGAACGCACTAAGCACAAGCATCGGAATGACGATAGTCCGGACAACATGGCGGTCAATGCCGGATTCAGGGGCTCTCGACCCGGTCAAGGAAAGAAGCCATTCAAAGGCAGTAAAGAGGGACCATCCGGCCTGAATAAAGTCCTGGACAAATTGTGCCAAATCCATGGCACTTCCATAAAAACCTGCAAATCATACCCACAGAGAATGTTGGGTCTTCAAGCAGGCCGGCAAATTAAATGCCGAACACAAGGGAAGGGACACACCAAGCGAAGACGAGGATGAGCCTCGCCAGCCGAACACGGGGGGCCAGAAAAAATTCCCACCAGAAGTCAAAACGGTAAACATGGTACATGCAACTCATGCAGAGTTCGTCGCCCCCAAATTCAACCCATGGGCGGCCTGCCCAATCACTTTTGATCACAGGGACCACCCGGCTAGTATCTGGCACGGAGGATCGGTTGCCTTGGTGCTCGACCCAATAATTGATGGATACCATCTCACTCGAGTCCTAATGGACGACGGCAGTAGTCTTAATCTGATATATCAAGACACAATCCGCAAGATGGGATAGACCCATCCAGAATAAGCCAAAATAGCGCCACCTTCAATGGAGTGATACCAGGCGTTGAGGCCCACTGCTGGGGCTCCCTCGTATTAGAAGTGACATTCGGCTCTCCCGACAACTTCAGAAGCGAGGACCTACTCTTCAACATCGCGCCCTTCAGCAGCGGTTATCATGCATTACTCGGGAGAACGGCCTTTGCTTTCTTTAAATCAATACCAAACTACGCCTGCCTTAAACTTAAGATGCCCGGTCCACGTGGCGTCATAACCATTGACGGAAAGACAGAACAGTATGCGACGGCTCTAATAGCCAGACATTAAGCGGCCTCTCCTACCGGAAGCATGATCGGTCGTCAAGACCACGGACACAGTTAGACGAGTCCAGTCCACCATTTTTCACAACAGCCCGGATAAACCCGAGCTAGGTGATGTACATGTATCCCCATAAATGATACCAGGGGCTGCAAACATGTAATAAAGCCCACAATTCGGCTTGCCTCATTAATAGGCAAATATCTCGTATCTCTAACATCCATCGAGAATAAATAACTTTTCGCACTCTTACTCTTTTACATGAGTTTTCGTTTTTACAGAAATTATTCGTGCGACACCCTTCCAGGATACAGCACAACAGAGACAAAGGCGCAGACGTGCAGCAGGGCCCCGCTCAAAGGTTTCTCTTTAGATTAAGCCCCTGTGTAAACCTTCTTTACTGTCTTTTGTTGCTTGACATCCCGTGGCTATTCAATACACCCACAATGGATACTGGCGTCATAGGCATTTCGCCACGGCAGATCAATGCATGTACCTGGAAATATAGGGTTCGTAATCAAGGGCGTTGCTCAGCACAGTATATGTTATAAAGTCTGAATACCATAGGGAGTGTTCGGTGTCGCGAGTTAGGCCTTATATGCATCAGCTCTGAATCATGTCTTTGGTCAAATGTTGGGTTTGCCCGGCTCCTGGGTTTGCTGCCTTACGTTCCGTTCTATCGGCTAAGGCGGCCAAAGGAGAACTACTACGATTGTGACCTGGTTATTCCGGATGAGAACCTCAGTAGAGAAAGCCAAAAACTGACTGTCATGATACAACGAGAGACTGGTCAACCACTCGAAGACTCATCGGAGTCTATAGGATTCCTCCACATTAACGAAGGACCGTTTCTCGGTCACGTACATGCGCACCCCTATACAGATGCACGCAGATGTACTAGGGGCTACTTAGTAGCCCCACCGTCAAACTCCCATGGCTAAGTGAAAGTGTTACAGCTATATAGTCCGTTTGCCTGGTTCGACGTGCGATCACCTCCTTAATGGACCAAGACGTTGGATCAAGTGCATATACCTTTCGATCACCCCTACATTATATGCGTGGGGGCTAAAGCCAACGAGTGCTAACTTTCAAGTTATATGAATACATAAACGGCCGCACAGGAGGTAATACAACACTTTCAGGCAAAGGTATAAACACAGCCTCTATATTTAACACATAATCGTTTACAATTCAGTGATTTGTCACTCCAACATGGCATTCTTCGAACACTAAGCCTCTATTTTACGGGCACCTTCTATGACCTGCTCGAAGTATTGCTCGGCTGGGTCTTGGCTTCCTGCCGGACCCTGGGTTGCAACGCCGGTGGCCTCCATATCTGCCCAATATGTCTTGACACGGGCAAGAGCCATCCGCGCACCCTCTATACACGCCGACCTCTTCACAGCATCTATTTGCGATCTGGCGCCAAATAATTGTTGCACCAAACCAAAGTAACTGTGCGGCTTCGGTCCCATCGGCCATAGATGTTCTATTACAGACCTCATTGCAAGGCCGGACAGCCTATGAAGCTCGGCTATAGCGGCCATCTTCTCACTCAATGGTAACGAGCACGCTGGGGCATTAAATTGCGACCAGAACAGCCTTTCCATTTTGTTATCTTTATGATCCTTGAACAACTTGAACGCATCAGCCACACTCTTCGCCAAGTCCACATACTCATCTGTGGCGCTCCATAGCTTATCCAGCGGAGCATACTTTGGATCTAAAAACTTCATCCGCAACAAATAAGGATTTCCAGCCGTGATTTCTCCGGCTTGTCGAAGTTCCTCCCGCGCGTCTCTAATTTCAGAGCGCGTCTCCTTAGCTGAATCTAGCGCCTTCTTCAGGTCAGCCGCCTTTGCCTGATTCTCCTTTTTGAGAAGCTCATACCGGCCGGCGGCGTCCCTCAGCTCCACAGCCATCTCGGTTATCTCTTCTTTGCTCCGGCGATGAGCAGCCTGTTTGGCTGTCAATTCTTCGGCTGCCTTTAGGGCAGCCGCATTGCTAACCCGGGCATGTTCCTTGGCTAGGGCAAGTTCCACCCTCAGGGTCTCAATGGCAGCAGCTCCACCTGCACCCACATCATATTATATTAATATTTCAATACTCTTCATACTTCCTAACACAAATAAGGAAAAAAACGAGCGCATACTCTGTGACTCGTCAATCCGCTTATTTATAAGCGTGACGTCGATATTGACCACATCAATTTGTCGCCTTAGTTCGGCAAGTTCAGCATTCCGGTCTATCACCGGACTCTTAGCCACCTGCATATAAATGCAGTACAATCATTACCTGAGAGTGTGACCCTCCGTTTGCCACCTAGGGCTGGTAACCAGAGTCTCAGGGGATACTATCTATACGGAGCACACCTAGCGCATGCAGAATAATCAAAAATTACGTATTTTATCGCATACCTCGAAGTCTTTGAGTAAACTTCCAAAAGCTTCATTTAACCCGCTTATGGCGGACGAAATCTTCTCCAGCACCATACCCATCAGCGTACGGTGACCCTCTGAGAGAGCAGCTTGCTCCAGGAAGCTCGCCAGCATGTTCTGCCGGGCACCGGATTGTCCCGGACCCTTCTCATCACCCGCCAAGGGGGCCGAATGCGCCGGGCTCGGGATGGCCGAAGCGTTAGCTTCCGGTCTCAGCGGATCCGGGCTCCTCCGTGATGACACCTCATGATCTCCCGCCCCATGGGGCGGAGAGGCAGGTGGGGTTTCACTCTCCATCATCTCTGGAAGAAGATCCCCCGAAGACGAACCCTGTTGAGACGAGCTACTAGCCGGACTGCACAAAATAGATCCTGGTTATTTTCTCAGAGGACAAAACAATAACTTCTTGTTTATCATTATCTTACAGCTCGGTGGAGGGCTGGCCCATTTGTAGGCACGATGCGGTGAGAACGCCTTTCGGGGCAGGGCCCCGGGGAGAAGCTTTCTTCCCTTGCTTAGGCACCTCCGTCTCCAAATCTTCGGAGGCAGCCCTCTTTTTCCCGCGGGGGGAGGAAACGTTAGATTCACCTCCCCGGCCGTCCTCCGCCGTGGAAGCATTAATTCCCCCGTTCAGATGCATAATGTGTGAAGCTCACTCTTGGCTTCTCCACTCCTCCCTTCGTCTTTCTCCGATGGCACTTGTCTTAGCGCCCGCTCAAGCATCCTGGCTATCGCTGGGCCGGGCGAGCCTTCCGGAAGCGGGGCCGGACACCTGATTCTCTCCACCTTACTAAGACAATCCTGGTCGCGGATAGTTTTTCAGAACAATGCTATGACAAATATAAACGAAGTGTTTGGTTATAGGGTTACTTACTTGGGTATCTAGGCGATTGTAGCTCAGGCCCGCATCCTCGATGGTGTCCAGACACTTTATTTGTGGTCCGAAGAACAACTTATAGATTCCTTCAAGCGTCATGCCGAAGAAGTGTTGAACGGTTCGCGGGCCTTCTAGATTGAACTCCCACATCCGGAGAGATCGACGTTTATACGGCAGGGCCCGCCGAACTAGCATTACCTGAATTATTTTGACAAGACTAATATCCCTCACAAGAAGCTCCCGAATTCGGCCCTGCAATGTTGGTACATCATTTGCAGACTCCCAGTCCAGCCCCATGTTGGCCCACGATGCCAGTTGAGGCGGAGGGCCCGAGCGGAAGGCGGGGGCGGCCGCCCACCTTGTGCCTCGGGGAGCTGTGATGTAGAACCACCTCCATTGCCACAGATCGGACACCTCCGGGAAAGAACCTTCGGGCCATGGGACATTGGCGTTTCTGCTTATTGCAGTGCCCTCGCACTCTGCGTGTCACCCCTCGATCATCTTCAGCTTCACACTGAAGGTCTTGAGCCATAGTCCGAAGTGGGGGGTGATGTGGAGGAAGGCTTCGCACACGACGATAAACAACGAGATTTGGAGGATGGAATCCGGAGCTAGATCATGAAAATCTAGCCCATAGTAAAACATGAGCCCCCTCACAAAGGGATCAAGAGTAAAGCCCAAGCCCCGGAGGAAGTGGGAAACAAATACGACACTCTCGTTGGGTTCGGAGTGGGGATGATCTGCTCAAGGGCAGGAGCCTATGCTTGACATCGGCAGTCAGGTATCTGGCCTCCCTGAGCTTCGCATTGTCCTCCTCTATGACAGAGGAGGCCATCCACCGACCTTGAAGGTTGGATCCAGACATGATTGAAGATCCGAAGTACCTAAGCTTGATCTTCGCGTGTTGGAACTCGAGGGGTGGAAAGGCGCAAGCGTGGTAAGAAAAGGGATAGGCCTTGATCCCTCTATAAAGGGGGGAGAATATCAAGCGTCCCCAACATGGACGTTCGGGACTTGCCTAAAAACACGGAGTCGCGCCAACAGGCATGGTGGGATTACCCATACCCGTATTGATGAGAATCCCGCGATAATAGGGACACGATCTCTGCTTCGACAAGACGTGACAAGGAAACCGCCTCACAATATGTGCGGAAGCAGGTTGTAGGAAACACTTCAAATAATAACCGGGTTGTGGCATTATGTCACACTATGTAGAGTTGTCGGCAGATTAGGTTCGTGGTTTATTATTCTCTCTACGGTGGTATATGAAATTTTTCTTGCAGAGCCAGACACGGTCCTTGTGTTCGGAATTTATCTTGGAGTATTCGAAGATGGAACCCGCCTCGCAATGCCGAAGACAATCTACGCGCCGGACTCGTCGTCAATGAAGCCTGGTTCAGGGGCTACTGAGGGAGTCCTGGATAAGGGGGTATCCGGACAGCCGGACTATGTACTTTGGCCGGACTGTTGGACTATGAAGATACAAGATTGAAGACTTCGTCCCATGTTCGGATGGGACTCTCCTTGGCGTGTAAGGCAAGCTTGGCGATTCGGATGTAGATCTCCTTCTCTGTAACTGACTTTGTGTGACCCTAGCCCCCTCCGGTGTCTATATAAACCGGAGGGTTTAGTCCGTAGGAGACAACAACAATCATACCATAGGCTAGCTTCTAGGGTTTAGCCTCTCCGATCTCGTGGTAGATCAACTCTTGTAATACTCAAATCATCAAGATCAATCAAGCAGGAAGTAGGGTATTACCTCCATCGAGAGGGCCCGAACCTGGGTAAACATCATGTCCCCAGTCTCCTGCTACCATTAGCCTTAGATGCACAGTTGGGGACCCCCTACCTGAGATCCGCCGGTTTTGACACCGACAATGGGGGTGTGCCAAGACAATTGATGAGGCCGATTTGCAGGAGGTCTTATCTTTGCAGGATGATTTTGGTGCCTTTCAACAGGAGAATGCATCGATGCGTACTAATGTGTCAAAGTTACAGGAAGATGTATAGTCTATCAGTTTCAAACAAGGTGAAATAGCTCTGGAAGTTGGAGGGGTTGAAAAAGCCATGTTAGATCTGGGAAAATAGTTATCCACTATGAGTTCAGTCTTACATAAACTTGTGGCTCCGTCTGGTTCAAGAACTATGGCAGAGAAATAACCTAAGGTTGAACATGTTGCTAGATCACCTAATCCGCAACAGAAACAGCAAGAACGACCACCTAGTAGAACTGAACAGCTGAGGCAGCAATTGGAAGCAGAGAGAGAGAAAAAAAAATAGACAAATGGAAGAGTTACACATGCAAAAACTACCTCCAATCAGAACTGGTAGAAATACATTACCACCTGGTTATGTAGTTCAACCTAGCCAGGAAACAACAAGTGCAATTGGTACTCCACTTACACAAAGAAGGGGAGAACACACACATGTATTCCAACAATAGCAATAGCCAGCTAGAGACATGCAATTGTGGCAAGGATACTTCAGAACTTATGAGCAAGACATGCAAGTACAATTTATGAAAGCAATGACAAAAGGCCCTAGGATGGATTTCCCTCAATTTTCTGGTGAAGACCCTGTAGGATGGATTAGATAGTGCAACAAATATTTCCAAATGGCAGGAGCACCTGAGGAATATAAGGTATCACTTTCTCAAATGTATATGACAGGAGATGCTCGTGTGTGGCTCAGGAGATCTGGTCTTCTTAAGAAACAATTCTCATGGCAAGAATTTGGGAAAGAAATTATCAATAGGTGTTGTGGATTTGTCACGACAGATGTCCTAGTGTGAGGACTTGTCGTGATGCCATCACAACTAGGTAGTAGCTTGAACGGGGTTGGTCGGAATCAAGAGACGCGAGGTTTTACCCAGGTTCGGCCCCTCATGGTGGAGGTAAAGGCCTAAATCCTGCTTCATTGATATTGATCATGGTGAAGCTCATGATTACAAGGGTGCTCTTTCTCTACCTCTCCCTCGAGAGTTATTGACTTGTCTGTATTAACTTGTCCCTCTTGGGGTGCCCTGCCCCTCCTTATATAAGTTGGAGGGGTGTGTTACATGTGGAGTCCTAGTAGGATTAGGACTATTCTATTACAAGTGGAATCCTAGTCTTGCTTCCTTTATGAGGGAATACTCCTTATGCCTTTCTTCTTAAGTCGGCCTTCCGTAACATGAGTCGGCCTACTAGGCCTTGGGCCTTGTCATCCATCTGACCCACCATCCGGGTCATTAGTGAGTCTCCAGACCAGTGAGTCGCCAGTCTTCGGGCTGGTTACTGATGAAACACCAAGTCCCAGCCAGGTCATATATCCGGCCGGGTCATACCGCGGGGTATACCCCCGACAAGAGGTTTTCTTCCCAAGGCTCTTATGACCTCACTGAGCAGTTTACTTCTCTGAAACAAGGCAGCAACACCGTGTCAGAGTACACCAAGTCGTTTGAGGATTTAGTGGCTGAACTTCAGGAAGAAAACCCTACACTATTTGAACTTTGGTTTGTTAGATGCTATGTTAATGGGCTGAGAGATGGAATTAAGTATCAACTGATACTTTTAAGGCCAACCTCACTTCTGATGCTTACTGTTCGGCCAAGGAGATTGAACCTTGTCACACTCCTCCTGTGACAAATCACAAGAAAATAATCGTTCCTTACAACAACTATTGGCAGAAGAATGTAGTGCCCACAGCAGCAAAACATGTGATCAGTACTACAACAGCACCAACTACTAGTAGCACAAAGAACACTAAAAATGTTAACAATAACATTGAGAGAAGCAGGAAAGTTGGTGAGTGCTGGAGGTGTGGGGATAAGTGGTTCCATGGTCACAAATGCACTTTAGTACCTAATGTGCACATGTTACAATAGGAAATGGAAGAGACTGGTCCAAATGAAGCTGAAGGAGATCAACAGGACATGTCAAAACAAGGAGCAGAAAAAAAAGAGTAAGCAATGTTTATTTCTGCACATGATATGGGCCAGCAGCTTGCTGTACAATCTCCTACAGTGATAGTGTATGTTAATGGAAAAAGAGCAGTAGCACTACTGGATTCAAGAAGTTCAACTTCTTTCATCAGTGAACAGTTTGATTTAATAGTGAATGGTTTGCTATTAAATCAAACTGTCATTTGCTACCTGTCAGACCTAGAAAGATCTCTGTAGCTGGAGGAGGTATGTTACTCTCTGCTGCTATAGTTCCAAATTGTGCTTTTCAACTGGCAAAATTAAAATTGGTTATCCCTAGTCATGACATGATTTTAGGATATGATTGGTTATCCCTAGTCAGCCCTGTTGCTTTTGATGTGCCTCACAATCAGTTCAGCTTTATTGTACAAGGCAAAACAACAATTACAACAACTGTGTACAACTCCAGTGAACGGATTTTGGAGATACCAGCAGACCAAGTAACTAAACTATTGGACAAGGGTGTACAAGCCTTTCTTCTCCAAATTCACAATATAGTGGTTGAAACTCCTGATAAGCAATGTATCCTTGCTGCAATAAGCAAAGCGCTAGTGGAATATGAAGATGTTTCTGATGAGCCAACATCATTACCTCCAAGAGAGAACTGGATCATAAAATCACTCTGTTGCCAGGAGTTGAACCACCTCATGTCAGACCTTACAGAGTACCTCATCATCAGAAGGAAGAAATGGAGAAGAAAATAAGACACTTGTTGGATAATAACTTGATAAGACATGGCCAAAGTCCATATGCAGCCCCTGTTCTTTTAGTTAAAAAGAATGACAGTACTATGAGACTTTTTTCTGATTTCAGAAAGTTGAACACTATGACAGTTAAAAACAAGTTCCCCATTGAGGGAGTCCTGGATAAGGGGGTATCCGGACAGCCGGACTATGTACTTTGGCCGGACTGTTGGACTATGAAGATACAAGATTGAAGACTTCGTCCAGTGTCCGGATGGGACTCTCCTTGGCGTGGAAGGCAAGCTTGGCGATTCGGATGTAGATCTCCTTCTCTATAACCGACTCTGTGTAACCCTAGCCCCCTCCGATGTCTATATAAACCGGAGAGTTTAGTCCGTAGGACACAACAACAATCATACCATAGGCTAGCTTCTAGGGTTTAGCCTCTCTGATCTCGTGGTAGATCAACTCTTGTAATACTCATATCATCAAGATCAATCAAGCAGGAAGTAGGGTATTACCTCCATCGAGAGGGCCCGAACCTGGGTAAACATCGTGTCCCCAGTCTCCTGTTACCATTAGCCTTAGACGCACAGTTCGGGACCCCCTACCCGAGATCTGCCGGTTTTGACACTGACATTGGTGCTTTCATTGAGAGTTCCTCGGTGTCGTCGCTCTAAGGCTCGATGGCTTCTCCAACCTTCGACAACGCCGTCCAGGGTGAGACTTTTCTCCCCGGACAGATTTTCGTGTTCGGCGGCTTCGCACTGCAGGCCAACTCGCTTGGCCATCTAGAGAAGATTGACAGCTATGCCCCTGGCCGTTAGGTCAGGTTCGGGAACCTAAACTACATTGCCGACATCCACGGAGACTTGATCTTCGACGGATTCAAGCCCACGTCAGGAGCGTCGAACGATCGCCACGCGCAGGACTTAGATCTGTCGTCGGACAGTGTTCAGGATATCGCGCCTGCCATGGCTCCGGAATTTGATCCAGAGCAGATCGTGCCATCTGAGGATGGGTGGATGGAACCCACCACGGAGGTCGCACACCTATCGGTGTTGGAGCCAAACACAGACTCCGCTTCTAAGGAAATATGTGTCTCCGGACCGCGTGCGTCCATGCCCATCGAATCTGATTGGGCTTCGGTCATGGAATTCACCGCCGCAAATATCTTCCAGCACTCCCACTTTGGTGATGTGCTAAATTCATTAAGGTCTCTCTCTCTGTCAGGAGATTCCTGGCCGAACTATGTTCGGCTCGAGTGGGAAGCAGGCAACGAAGAAATTCGTCACCCACCCACCACCCGCTTCATAGCCACGGTCGATGATTTGACTGACATGCTTAACTTTGACTCCGAAGACATCGACGGTATAGACGACAATGCGGGAGAAGAACAGGAACCACCGCCCACAGGGTGCTGGACTGGCACCTCTTCATATGATATATATATGGTGGATACTCCCAAAGAAAACAATGGCAATGAGGCAACAGGAGATAACCCCTCAAGGAAGAAATCAAAGCATGGGCGTCATCGGCACCGCTCCAAGCCCCGCCACAGCAACACCGGCACTGGAGAAGAAAATAATCCAGATGGCGTCGACGAGGAATACAATCCTGATCAGCCTACCTTCGAGCAAGCCGAACAGGAACACGGGCAGGTCAGCCCAGATGAACAGGCGACGGACGGATACTTGGAGGACGATAACTATATGCCTCCCTCCAAAGACGAGATGAGCCTCGGTGATGACGAATTTGGCGTACCAGAGGATCCCATAGAGCAGGAGCACTTCAAGCGCCGGCTTACAGCCACTGCAAGAAGCCTGAAAAAGAAGCAGCAGCAGCTCCAAGCTGATCAAGATCTGCTCGCAGACAGATAGACCGAGGTCCTGGTGGCCGAGGAATATGGACTCGATTCCCCCATCAGGGGATACCCAAAGCACAAATCACTAGAAGAAGAGGCCGAAGAGCCTGAACTTCCAGCACAAGATGAGGCTGAGCGGCCACCTCATGGCCGGGATAAAACGACGTACTAACCCGCACCCCCATGCCGGTTCACTACGGCCCGGGGCAACACGCAGGACCTGTGAGACACATTGGAAAACAACACAGTACAACCAAGATCGATCTACGGATCACGAGGGCGCACCACAACACATGACGATGATCGTCATGCCGGATACACTAATAATAAATCCGGCCGGGCCGAACATAACCGGCCAGACCTAGCCGGACTGCGTTGTGACATAGCCCGGCACAGAGGCGCCGCACACCCCCTCTGTTTCACTGATGAAGTAATGGAACATGAATTCCCAGAAGGGTTTAAACCTATCAACATCGAGTCATGCAATGGCACAACAGACCCCGTGGTGTGGATCGAAGATTTTCTTCTCCATATTCACATGGCTCGCGGTGATGACCTACATGCCATCAAGTATCTCCCACTCAAGCTTAAAGGGTCAGCCAGACATTGGCTGAATAGCCTGCCAGCAAACTCCATTGGCAGTTGGGAAAATCTTGAGGACGCATTCCTCGATAACTTCGAGGGCACCTACGTGCGACCACCGGATGCTGATGACTTAAGTCACATTAACCAACAGCCCGGAGAGTTAGCCAGGAAATTCTGGACTCAGTTCCTAACTAAAAAGAACCAAATTGTCGACTGTCCGGACGCCGAGGTCCTGGCGGCCTTTAAGCATAATATCCACGATGAGTGGCTTGCCCGACACCTCGACCAAGAAAAACCGAAGTCCATGGCGGCCCTCACGACACTAATGACCCGCTTTTGCGCGGGCGAGGACAGCTGGCTGGCTCACAGTAACACCGCGCTAGGAAAGTCTGGCACTTCAGATATCCGCGACAGTAACAGAAAGCCACGGCGCAATAGACACAAGCGTCGGAACAATGGCGACAATGCCGAAGATACGGCAGTCAAGCCGGATTCAGCAACTCCAAATCCGGTCAGCGAAAGAAGCCGTTTAAAAGAAATAATCCGAGATCGTCCAGTCTGGACCGCATACTCGACCGCTCGTGCCAGATTCACGGCACCCCCGATAAACCAGCCAATCACACTAACAGAGATTTCTGGGTGTTCAAACAGGCCAGCAAGATAAATGCCGAGAACAAGGACAAGGGGCTGCACAACAATGATGACGAGGAGCCCCGGCGTCCAAACACTGGGGCACAGAAGAAATCCCCCCCCCCTAGGTGAAAACAGTAAACATGATCTACGCCAGTCACATCCCCAAACGAGAGCGAAAGCGTGCACTTAGGGACGTCTATGCGATGGAGCCCATCGCCCCAAAGTTCAACCAATGGTCATCCTGCCCCGATCACCTTTGATCGTAGGGACCATCCCACCAGCATCCGTCACGGCGGCTCAGCCGCATTGGTCCTTGACCCAATCATCGACGGATTCCATCTCACGCGAGTCCTCATGGACAGTGGTAGTAGCCTGAACCTGCTCTATCAGGACACGGTGCACAAAATGGGCATAGATCCCTCATGGATCAAGCCAACCAAAACCACCTTTAAAGGTGTAATTCCAGGGGTAGAGGCCCGCTGTACGGGCTCAATAACACTGGAAGTGGTCTTCGCATCTCTGGATAATTTCCGAAGCGAGGAGTTAATCTTCGACATCGTCCCTTTCCGTAGTGGCTATCATGCACTACTAGGATGAACTACGTTTGCTTGATTCAATGCGGTACCGCACTATGCATACCTCAAGCTCAAAATGCCAGGACCTCGTGGGGTTATAACAGTCAACGGAAACACAGACTGCTCCCTCCGTACGGAAGAGCATACTATGGCCCTTGTGGCCGAAGTACAAAGCAACATTCTTCGACAGACAGCCTATTCGGCAACAACAACCCCGAGCACCATCAAGCGAGTCCGGAGCACCCCGCAGCAGGATGGTCAGGCGCGCCCAGAGCTCGATTAGCAATCCGGCCTCCGCAATAGCCCCACTGAGGAGGCATTTGTGACACACGTACACAACTAAGCACTCAAAATACCATGGGCATATGCGGAGGCAAGTCGACGATGCAGCTCACAGTGCGGTTCAGCCCCCACAAGGCCCGCACATCCTTCAACTTCCTTTCTTTTCAGGACCCCACTTTCGGGAAGCCTCTTCAGAGAACCAGACTATCGGACTCATCGCTGAGGGGAACACCAAGGAGGCAAGAGGCTTTGCACACAAGGGAATACCCAGGTGGTCTCTTTCAATGATCGTTATACCTGTTTTTATATACCCGCATGCAACCTGCCCTTGGATAGGACATGTCAAATAGTCCTATTTTTCTCTGCTTAATGCATTAATTGTACACATACGCCTTGCCGCATTATCCAAATAACAATGGGAAATAGTATACAGCGTCAGCTTCTTATTACTATCTTCATATTTTCCCTTGAATATTTATTCAATGTTGGATCTGAACACTTTGATATGATCCGTGCGCCAAGGGCTTTCTATTGAGCCCCATAATATGGCAATAAAAGTCCAAACAATTTCGACAGTGCGGCACCCCGAACTTATAGCATTATATGCATCAGCTCTGAATCATGTCTTGGGTCAATAGTTGGGTTAGCCTGGCTCCCTTATTTTGGTACCTTACGTTCCGTTACATTGGCTAAGGTAGCGCAGGAAGAACTACTGCGATTGTGTCCCGGTTCTTCCGGAGGAGCACCTCAGTAGAGAAAGCTGAAAACTAACCGTCATGATGCAGCGAGAGCTAGTCGCTGTTCACGAGGTACTAAATCCTTCAAGATTTTTTCTGCTTAAGGCGAGGAATCGGCCTTGCCCGATTTAGGCATGTATAGCGCCCCAGTTCGGCCTTCCAAATACTAGGGGCTTCACCAAAATTTAAAATTATAGACTTCTATGGCCAAGTGAGAGTTATAAATCCAAATAGTTCGATTGCCTTGTTTGTTGCGCTAAACACCTCCTTAAAGGACCAACAATTTGGATAAAGAGTGTTTGTGTTTTCCACGAACACCCCAGTACTAGTTACAAGGGAGCAGAAGCCGACGACTGGCCTACTTTCAGATTTTGATAAACGACCGCAGAGAAGGTAATATTTTAAATCAAACAAAGCATTATATAGCGCAAACAAACTCGTTCTCATATTACAAAGACGACATGAGTACATTCATTCAAACATTATGTTCTTGGCACATTCATTTGCCACAAGACGAGCGCCTTTCATAACGCCACCATAATATTTTTCGGGGTAGCGATGCTCCCTACCCTCCGGGGGTCCATCCTTCATGAGCTTCTCAGCATCTAGTTTGGCCCAATGCATCTTCGCGCGGGCAAAGGCCCGTCGAGCACCCTCAATACAGATGGACTGCTTGATAACTTCTAGCCATGGACAGGCATGCACCATCCGCTTTACCAGGCCAAAATAGCTGCCGGGCAGGGGCTCGCCAGGCCACATCCGGACTATGAGGTCCTTCATGGCTAGTTCAGCCGCATTCTGAAGTTCGACCAATAGCTTCAGTTGGTCACTTAGAGGCATCAGGTGTTCGGCTCCAGTGTATTGGGACCAGAACAGCTTCTCCATTGAGCTCCCCTCTTCGGCACGATAGAACTCCGCGGCATCCGAAATGCTGCGTGGTAGATCTGCGAAGGCCCTTTGTCGGTGTCAAAACCGGCGGATCTTGGGTAGGGGGTCCCGAACTGTGCGTCTAGGCGGATGGTAACAGGAGTCCTGCTTGATTAATATTGATGATGTGTGTTACAAGAGTGGATCTACCACGAGATCAAGGAGGCTAAACCCTAGAAGCTAGCCTATGGTATGATTGTTGTTCGTCCTATGGACTAAAGCCATCCGGTTTATATAGACACCGGAGAGGGCTAGGGTTACACAAAGTCGGTTACAATGGTAGGAGATCTACATATCCGTATCGCCAAGCTTGCCTTCCACGCCAAGGAAAGTCCCATTCGGACACGGGACGAAGTCTTCAATCTTGTATCTTCATAGTCTTGGAGTCCGGCCGATGATGATAGTTCGGCTATCCGGACACCCCCTAGTCCAGGACTCCCTCAGTAGCCCCCGAACCAGGCTTCAATGACGACGAGTCCGGCGCGTACATTGTCTTCGGCGTTGCAAGGAGGGTTCTCCTTCAAGCTTCATGTTCCTGTCGAATAGTGTCCGGCTTCCTTATAAATGTCGCGCTCATTGGCTTCTACGCCCAATAATGGCTTTCTTCCACGTGTCGTATGAATGCGAAAAGCTAGGGTATTTTTACATTTTTCCCCCTAGCCGTGCGAACGAGCCGCCTATAAGAGAGGCGAGGATCTAGATCCAACTCACACCATCCTCCTTCTGCAAGTAGTCATCGAAGCGCCTCTGACAAAACTCCATTCTATCATGGATAGTCGACGCGGCTCCTCCTCTCGCGCTCCCAGCCCTAAGCCAGGAGATTGGGGGAGATGCTCAGTTCCACACAGTGAGCTAGTGGCGCTCCAAACCGAGGGATATCTTCCCCCAGCTTTCATGGTTCCGGTTCGAGCCGGACTGGCCACCTTCAGGGGTGGAAAGCAGGTGGAGAGCGTTCCCAACCCCTCCAAAGGAGAGCGGGTATGCTTTGTCCCTTATCTAATAAGGGGACTCGGATTTCCCATACATCCGTTTCTCCGGGGGCTCCTAGAGTTCTACGGACTCCAGCTTCACCACCTTACACCTGCCTCCATTTTGCACATCGCGGGCTTTGTAGCTCTTTGCGAGCTGTTCTTGGGCATCGAGCCCCATTTTGCGCTGTGGAAGAGATTGTTTTGCCTCGTACCCCGTTCTCACGAGGGGTCGATATATCAAGTGGGCGGAGCCGAAATATGGCGCATCGCCGGGACCGGATATCCATCCGGCACCCCGAAGAAGGCGTCCGAAGACTGGCCTTCGGAATGGTTCTATATGGAGGACGCCCCTCTGTCGGATCCAGTTTGGATCGGCCTCCCGGAGTTCAGCAATGCTCCCTTGAAGAAACGCCTGAGTTGGCGCCCGCGGAGCCCTCAAGGGGAGGATGATGGGAGCGTCCATTATTTGATGGGCCGGATTAGGTTACTGGCCCACTCCGGATTGACCATGATTGGAATCATAGCCACGTGCATTATGCGAGGGGTGCAGCCACTCCAATATAGGGGCCACCCCATGTGGGATTTCAACGGGGAGAATGACGCCACCCGTCATGGCCGCAGGGGGCCGGGATCGGCCGCGGATCTGGTGAAGATCATGTCCGACTTGTACAAGGGGGAGAAGGAGGACTTTCTCCAGACGAGCCCATTGAATGGGTTCTCCATGAATAACCCTCGGAGCTGGGTAAGCGAACGTTTATTCATCCGACCCGCGCCTTCGAAGTTAAATGCCTTACTTTATGACTTTGACGCAGGAACTGCGTCGGGATGTGGAGGGCATACACAGTCCGGCTCCACAACCCGAGGATCCGGGAAGATCCCTTGATCCGGCCTCCGAAGAGGATCTGGACATAAAGGTGGAGCTAATTGATGGGGTGTTCCACCAACTCAGCATGGACAATGCTTTAGTCGCCATTACGGCTGACTACCCCGGATTATGTCTGGCTTCTCAGGTAATTATGACCGGAGTTCAGACACCATTACTTCGTCCTTGCGTATTTCAGATCACCGTATACCAACGGTGTCTTGCAGAAGGTGCCTTCAAGGCGAGAAGCCGAACCCGCGGCGGCTGACCAGCAAGGGTCAGTTCGGCCCAGCAGGCGGAAAAGGAGTGCGATGCGAATCGAAACATCGCCGCAACGGTACGGTGCACCGCTGTTTTTAAGGGAAGGATCCCTAGGAGGTATATTAATGCTCGTAACTTTTCCAGGGGAAAGAGCGCTCGCCGGACAGTGTCCAGAGAGGTTGCCAATCAAGCCTCCGCCAGCCATGCTCCAACGCGTGGTCCGGAAGGGGAGGCGAACACAAGGCATGAGCCGGATGCTCCTCCAACGGAGGATGTCGACAGGTTGTCCATCACCCGTTCTGAGGTGGAGAGCGCCATGAATCACAGGCGTCGCCGGACAGTTCTTCGTGACGCGTGTTTCTCCCCGGAGGCGCTGAATGCCTTTGATGCGGGAGACGCGCACCTCCGTGCCGCTCAAGATGGTTTAACCAGAGCCACGGAGCAGTATGTGAAGGACATACGGGTAAGTAATTTTAATAGTTATATATGCCAGTAGCCCCCGAGACTTAAAATAGTTAAAATAACTGATTTAAGGATCATTTATTATGCAGGATCTTACGGAGAAGAATACCCACCTGTCCCAGGAGCTTCAAGTGTGCAAGGCCCAACTTGAGGCCGCACTGGCCGCCACAGGGGGAGCCACAGAGACCCCCGCTGGTAATACTTACTTCGAAAAGATAAGTAGTTAACAAATTGCGGCATGTGCATAAATCTGACAAGAATATTGCAGAGGGCGCCAGACTAGATCCGGACAAGCAACAGCTACTGCGTCAGCTGAAGGCCGGCGAGAGGGTGCTTATGAAGGTGCAGCAGGAGAGGAACAAGCTCCAAGATGCCCACACCCAGCTAGGAGAAGAGCTGAAAGATGTGCGGGCCCAGCTGTCTGGCTCCGTGAAGGAGAATCAGCGGCTTCGTCGCGGCATTTTTAGTAAGTGCTTGAGCAAATTCCTTTGAAAAGAAGAATTCGGCGAGGAAGTCGATTTGACAGAAATGTGTCTGTAGGTGTGCTCACAGGTCGCCCTATGGAGGAAATGCCCGGTTCAACGGGTGACCAACTTCCCGAGCTGGTGCAACTGCTTGAACGTGTTCGGCAGGCGATGAGTAGCGTCATTCGGGCCTTATGGCCTTCCGTCTCCCTACCTGAGGGCCTTGGAGGGCTTGCTGAGAAGCTTCAGGGAGTACGGCGACATCTCCGTCTGTGGAAGATATCGGCCTGCCGTCAAGGCGCCAGGGAGGCCTGGGCCATGGTGAAGACGCGGTACCCGAAGGCTGACCCTAACCACATGGCCGAGGTCGGACCTGCGGGGCCTGATGGGAAGGAGATCCCTGTGCGCTTGATGTACGGCCAAGTAGAGCTGGCCGCGAAATATTCCCAACAGGACTGTAAATTAGACAGCCTGTTAGATGGGATTGAAGAGGAGTACAATCAGTCAGTTTGACGATGTAATTTTAAAATGACATGTAAAATGCCTTCTAGCCGGATCGTAGATCGTTTGCCTTTGCGGACCTTTTCGCTTCAACCTCGGGACCCAATAGTCCGGAGTGTGTCTGAATACCCTGACGGTTATAAAAGAACCGGGGCATGCATGGAGACAAGGCGTAGGGGTCATAATTGCTTTATCAGACAAGTGCCCAACTAGCTATGTTATATTACATGGTTAGTAAGAAACATCTTCCAGGGAGAATAGTTCCGTTAAGGGTTCCTTTCCCTGGGAGGCATGCCCTAAAGTGCATGTCCGGACTGCGAAAATAGCAGAAAAAGCATCTGGGGGCAGATAAATAAGTAAGTAATAAATCATCTTTCAGGTCACCGACCGAATATTCTCTTAAGAACGCTAGCTTTCGGCTTCACCCAGTCTGAGGTACACATCTGGCTGACCGGCAGTAACAATCGCAGAGGTGCTCCCTTTACCTCCTAGCCGAACAATCGGGAACGTAGGGGTAAGCACAGGAGCCAGGCAACCCAGCTTGGCCAAAACTTAAGTCATATCGATGCATATAATGGTGAATAAAAGGTACATGCGGAAGTATGACACATGTGTTGGGCATGAAGCCCGTATAAATAAGCTTCTGTTAAAGAAGCCCCCAGGTATAATGAGTGCTAGGAGCACATCAAGTGTGTGCGAACAATGCGCAAATCAGCCTATCAAAGGTAAAAAAGTGGGAATAAGGAGGGGGACAAGAGATAGTAAAAATGTAAAAAGGTGGACGGAGGAGTGAGACGAACTCTAAGTCCGGCGTTAGGCGTAGAATCTTCGGAGACGGGCTGCGTTCCATGGGTTCGGCTCGAGTCGGTTGTCAGATGCGTTACGTAGACGGTATGCTCCGCCGGTCAGGACTTGGTCGATGATGAAGGGACCTTCCCACTTGGGCTTAAGTTTGTCCTTTTTCTTGTCCAGCAGGCGTAGAACAAGTTCGCCAACATTGTAAGTTTTGGCCCGTACTTCTCTGCTTTGATATCTTCGAGCCTGCTGCTGATAGAATGCGGAACGAGCTTTTGCCACGTCCCGCTCCTCCTCTAAGGCGTCCAAACTGTCCTGCCGATCCAACTCGGCTTCTCTTTCTTCGTACATGCGCATGCGAGGTGAGTCATGAATTATATCGCAGGGCAGAACTGCCTCTACGCCGTACACCATAAAAATGGTGTGAATCCAGTAGTGCGGTTTCGCGTGGTCCGCAGCCCTCAGTACGGAGTCGAGCTCCTCTACCCAGTGCGTGTTAGATTCCTTGAGGGACCGCACTAGTCTGGGTTTGATGCCGCTCATGATTACACCATTTGCTCGCTCGACTTGACCGTTAGTTTGGGGTGATAGACTGAAGCGTAGTCGAGCTTGATGCCCATGTTTTTGCACCAGAGTTTAACCTCGTCGGCCATGAAATTCGTGTTGTTATCAGTGATGATGCTGTGGGGGACGCCAAAACGGTGTACTACCCCGGATATGAAGTCTATCACAGGTCCGGATTCTGTCGTTTTAACCGGCTTGGCCTCTATCCATTTGGTGAATTTGTCCACCATGACCAATAAGTATTTGTGCTTGTGGGTTCCCCCTTTAAGGGGTCCAACCATGTCAAGCCCCCAGACCGCGAATGGCCAGGTGATGGGTATAGTTTTGAGGGCGGTGGGTGGCATGTGGCTCTGATTAGCCAAGAGCTGGCAACCGACGCATCGTTGGACTAAGTCCTGAGCATCTGCCTGGGCTGTTGGCCAATAAAATCCTGTACGGAAGGCCTTGCCTACAAGGGCCCGGGCTGCAGCATGGTGCCCGCCGAGTCCGGCATGAATTTCAGCCAGGAGATTTCGCCCTTCCTCTTCGGAGATACACCTTTGAAGGACTCCGGTTGTGCTTTTCTTATAAAGTTCTCCCTCATGGACCTTGTAGGCTTTAGATCGCCAAACTATGCAGCGGGCCTCATTTTGGTCTTCGGGAAGTTCCTGCCTGATTAAGTAGGCTAGGAATGGTTCCGTCCACGAGGCAATTACTGCCATTATTTCGTGGGCTGAAGGTGTTATTTCATTGGCGGAGCCGCCGATTGTGTCAAAATGGTTTGAGTTAGGTGATGCAGCTGGTTCCGGGTTGTTATTTCCGGACTCCTCTTCCCATAATACGGATGGCTTAAAGAGCCATTCCAGGAAGATGTTTGGAGGGACGGCATCGCATTTTGCGCCGATGCGTGCCAACACGTCTGCTGCCTGGTTGTTATCCCGGGCTACATGGCGGAATTCGAGTCCTTCGAACCGAGCTGACATTTTTAGGACGGCGTTGCGGTAGGCTGCCATTTTCGGTTCTTTGGCGTCAAAGTCTCCATTTACTTGGGATATTTCGAGGTTTGAATCCCCGCGCACCTCTAGGCGTTGAATGCCCATGGAGATTGCCATCCGGAGGCCATGTAGAAGGGCCTCGTATTCGGCTGCGTTGTTGGAGTCCGTGTACATTATTTGAAGCACGTATTGGACTATGTCTCCGGTTGGGGACGTCAAGACGACGCCAGCCCCCAAGCCAGCCAACATTTTGGAGCCGTCGAAATGCATGATCCAATTGGAGTATGCGCCGTACTCTTTAGGGAGTTCGGCTTCGGTCCATTCGGCGATGAAGTCAGCCAGAACTTGCGACTTGATAGCTCGCCGTGGTTTGTAGGTTATATCGAATGGTAAGAGCTCAATGGCCCATTTTGCAATCCTGCCCATCGCATCGCGATTGTTTATAATATCGTTTAGAGGTACTTCGGAGGCCACCATTATGGAACACTCTTGAAAGTAGTGTCGCAGCTTCTGGGATGCCATGAACACCGCGTACGCTATCTTTTGATAGTGTGGGTACCAGGATTTGCATGGAGTTAGGACAGTGGATACGTAGTACACTGGTTTTTGAAGAGGGAATTTGTGCCCTTCTGTTTCTCGTTCGACGACGAGTGCGGCGCTGACAACTTGATGTGTTGTCGCGATGTATAATAACATGGGTTCGCCCAGGTTGGGCGCGGCCAGGACCGGATTTGTTGCCAATACGGTCTTAATTTCTTCGAGTCCGGCAGCGGCAGCATCCGTCCATTCGAAGCGTTCGGTGCGCCAGAGGAGGCGATAGAGGGGCAGTGCCTTTTCTCCCAGACGGGAGATGAAGCGGCTTAGAGCCGCCACACATCCAGTTAGTTTTTGTATTTTCTTGAGGTCTTTTGGGATATCCAATTGTGACAGAGCTTGGATCTTGGCTGGGTTTGCTTCAATTCCTCTACCGGATACGATGAAGCCCAAGAGCTTTCCGGCTGGTACGCCGAAAACACATTTTTCCGGGTTGAGCTTAATGTCATATGCTCGGAGGTTATCGAATGTCACCCTCAAGTCGTCTACTAGAGTTTCGACGTGTTTGGTCTTGACGACCACATCGTCTACGTAAGCCTCTACCGTCTTGCCTATTTGGGTAGCCACACATGTATGAATCATGTGCTGATATGTTGCGCCAGCATTTTTGAGTCCAAAGGGCATTGTGTTGAAGCAGAATGGCCCATATGGAGTAATGAATGCCGTTGCGGCCTGGTCTTTTTCTGCCATCTTGATTTGATGGTATCCGGAGTATGCGTCGAGGAAGCACAATGAATCGTGCCCTGCGGTAGCATCGATGATTTGGTCGATGCGAGGGAGAGGGAAAGGGTCCTTTGGACAGGCCTTGTTAAGGTCTTTTGAAATCGACGCAAAGGCGCCAGGATTTGTCCTTTTTTGGTACCATTACTAGGTTGGCTAGCCAGTCCGGATGTTTTATATCTCTGATGAATCCGGCTTCTAAGAGTTTGGCTAGCTCCTCTCCCATTGCCTGTCTTTTGGGTTTGGAAAATCGCCGAAGATCTTGTTTGACTGGCTTGAATCCTTTTAGGATATTTAGGCTGTGCTCTGCCAGCCTGCGTGGGATTCCTGGCATATCTGAAGGGTGCCAGGCAAAAATGTCCCAATTTTCCCGAAGGAATTCTCGTCGTGCGGCTTCTACTCGGGATTTAATTGTGCCCCAATGGAGGCCGTCTTTGTGGGGTCCGTTGGATGGACCTGGAATTTGACTATTTCGTCTGCTGGTTTAAAAGAGGTGGACTTGGACCTTTTATTGAGTATCACATCGTCCCTATCCACTGTGGAGCGCAGCGCAGTTAGTTCCTCTGCCGCTAGGGCTTCGGATAATGCCTCTAGGGCCAGTGCGGCTGTCTTATTTTCAGCGCGGAGTGCTGTATCTGGATCACTGGCGAGAGTGATTATTCCATTGGGTCCAGGCATTTTGAGCTTCATGTACCCGTAATGGAGTATAGCTTGGAAGATTGTGAATGCCTCTCTCCCTAACAAGGCGTGATATCCGCTGCCGAATGGGGCCACTTGGAATGTGACCTCTTCGGACCTGTAATTGTCTGGCGAGCCGAACACTACATCTAGTGTGATTTTTCCTATGCAGCGTACTTCTCGACTAGGGATTATTCCCCTGAAGGTTGTGCTGCTTCGCTCAATGCGGCTCCAGTCAATTTCCATTTTTTGAAGGGTTTCTTCGTAGATGAGGTTTAACCGCTGCCGCCATCCATGAATACCTTGGTAAGACGAAAGCCGTCCACTATCGGACTGAGGACCAATGCGGCTGGTGCTCTAGCTGTTTGGAATTTAGGTTCGTCATTGGCATTGAAGGTGATAGCCGTGTCGCTCCGTGGATTTGCTGTTGCTACTTGGTAGACTTCGGCGAGGCTGCGGATTGTTCGTTTCCGCATGTTATTTGATGCGGAAGTATCGAAGATTGTTAATACCGTACTGGTACTGCTGGGCTGGTTGCCCGGGGCTAAAAAGCCTTCGCCACTTTTGGCCACCTGTCGTAGTATCCAACATGCTCGAAGGCTATGTGTTGGAGTGGCGCCCTCCGTACTGTGGATTTTGCAGGGTCCGTTGAGCCATCCCTCCAGTACGGTTTCGTACCCTTTAGGGGGGTTTTGCTTTTTGGTTTTTAACCCAGGTGCTTGAGTATGACGCACTCTTTTATTTCGGACTGGGGTTGTATTCAGGGCCGGATTGTCCCAGAACCTAGTTTCGGTTTTCCAGGCACTCTCCATCGCACAGTATTTTTGTACAATGGTCGCTAGGTCGGCGAAGCGTGTAACTTCGCGACGACTGATGGCGTTTATGATTCCCTTGTCCGTGCAATTGTTGTAGAAAATTGAAATCGCGCTTTCTTCACGGCAGTCCTTTATCCTGTTCATAACCAGGAGGAATCTGGCCCAGTAATGATGTACTGTTTCATCGGGCTCTTGCCGTATTTAAGATAGATCGCTTATGTTTGGGTGGGCGGGTGGAATTAAGTTCGGAACCCCGCCCGATCTGAGGCTCAAAGGCCAAGAAGCTTCCAGATTTGGAAGCTTGGTTTGTTGGATGCTTTCCAACGAATCTGGTCCGATGCCTGACTTTAGGTTCAGTATTTGATTGATGTCTGTCCCTCCGCGGGAATCCGGCATGGAGGGATCGGGAATCCGGACATAGTTGGTTTTCAACATAGAAGAAGGGTCGCCGCATTGTTCCTCTACCACAACAATGTGGTGGGTAGCCTGGGGAGAGTTAATTTCTCTCAGATCGGTTTTAAGCCCAATCTGCTCGTAGTCTGTAGCGACTCCCAGGGCGGCGATGCGATCCAAGAGCTTGTTTACGGAGGAGAGCTCAATCGGATCTAACTACTCGACAAATTCCGAGCTGACGTGAAGATCGCTTTTGATGACCTGAGAGGTCACCATCGGAGCGGTGGCCGAACAAGCGGTCATAAGAAAACCACCTAGCCGGATAGTTTGGCCGGCGGCCAAAGCTCCCTTGACGACGGTGCCGTCTTTAAAGACGGGAAAAGGCATCCTTCCTGATTGCGACGGCACAGAGGAACTCTCAATGAAAGCACCAATGTCGGTGTCAAAACCGGCGGATCTCGGGTAGGGGGTCCCGAACTATGCGTCTAGGCGGATGGTAATAGGAGACAAGGGACACGATGTTTTACCCAGGTTCGGGCCCTCTTGATGGAGGTAAAACCCTACGTCCTGCTTGATTAATATTGATGATGTGTGTTAAAAGAGTGGATCTACCACGAGATCAAGGAGGCTAAACCCTAGAAGCTAGCCTATGGTATGATTGTTGTTCGTCCTATGGACTAAAGCCATCCGGTTTATATAGACACCGGAGAGGTCTAGGGTTACACAGAGTCGGTTACAATGGTAGGAGATCTACATATCCGTATCGCCAAGCTTGCCTTCCACGCCAAGGAAAGTCCCATCCGGACACGGGACGAAGTCTTCAATCTTGTATCTTCATAGTCTTGGAGTCCGGTCGATGATGATAGTTCGGCTATGCGGACACCCCCTAGTCCAGGACTCCCTCACCCCTAGAGAGCTCCGAATTCGTGTAAGTAAAAGAAATGACTCCTCCACATGCTTGCTTTGCATCAAGAATGCCTTACCCTCCGCTATCTTCTTGGCCACCTGGATTTCCTGGAGGGACTTTTGGGCTTCGGCCTCGGTGTTTGTCGCGCTCTGGAGGGCCTTTGCAAGCTCAGACTCCTGCGTCTCGAAGTCATGCTCCAAGGACTCGAACTTCTTGCCGAGCTCCTGGAGCTCTTGATGTACCTCTCCCACCCTAGCATCTTGCTTTTCGCGCTCAGTGCACTCCATAGCCGCCTTGGCTTCGGCCGCGGACAGCGCTTTCTTCAGGACCGCCACTTCGGTCGTGGTCCCTATTTAAAATCATGATGCTTTTTGTTAGCATCAACATTTTTTCTCCTCTATATAACACATGGACGGGGTTTCACTTACCTTTGTTCTCCTTGAGCTGCCTCTTCACGAGGCCGAGCTCTTCTTTGGCCTACCCCAGGTCGCGCTTTAGTCCGGCAACCTCAGCTGTGCACGCAGCGGCAGTCAGCAGCAACGCTTGCTTGTTAACATAGACAAGTACCATTAGCTTCCTATGGTTTTTTTAGTTGACCCTCCGTTTGGCTTTTCCTTCCGAACACCAAACAGAGTATTAGGGGCTACTGTCTATCGAGTGATATTTCCTCATGCTTTTTTACTTACCTCAAAGCCTGTTAGCAGGCTGGTGCAGGCTTCGGTCAATCCTCTCTTGGCGAACCGAACCTTCTCAATTATCGTACTCATAAGAGTATGGTGCTCATCGTCGATGGAAGCGCCTCGAAGCACTTCCAACAAATTATCCGATGCCTCCGGCTGGGCGGAGGTCGTTGGCATGGCCGGCTCGCCCTCCTTCATGAAGGGATGCCTACTGGAATCCGGAGCCTTTGGAGGCTCCGGCGTAGTAACCGGCTGGGAGCCAGATTTGTTGTGGCTCCCGTCAGCATAATCCATGGGGGTCTTACCCCCCCCCCCCCATGTGTCCGGTGCCTGGGATTTTGGCCTGGGGGACCTCCAGAATGACCGCCCCCTGCTCTGGTATCCTTTGGGACAGCACCTCGGTGTCGTCCGCGGGTCGTGGGGAGGTGGCCGTCGGGAGTGAATCGCTGATCATCTTTGACTCACTCAAGGATCCCTCCGAAGAGGATACCCCGAGGTTGGACCTGGCCGGACTGCATATACGAGTTCAGCGTTATTACAAACCATGAAGGCGAAGCCGCACGAAAAGTATAACAGAGTGCAGATACTTACGACCTCGCCCGGGGCTTGTCCCTGGGTAGCCACTCCTCCTCGTTGTACGCGGCGGTAGTGGAGTGATCCGGACGGGACGCCTTTCCCTTCTTCGGCGTCCCGGCCTCCCCCGACGGGGCGGCCTTCCTTTTCTTCTCCTCCCGAGTGCGGGGAGGGGCATTTCCTCATGTTTCCCCCCGTCTCCGTGGGGGGGAATCTTCCTCGTCATCCTCGGATGATGGGTCTATCACGGCCTTGCGCCGGAGACCTTTTCTGGTCCCCGCGGCCGCCTTCTTGGAGCCTTCGGCCCCCTCAGTTGGGGTGGCCTTCCTCTTTCTCTCCTCCCCTTCGTGGGAGGAGTGTGCCTCGTCATCCTCTAGCGAGGCATCTAGTGCAGCCTCGCGCCGGAGACCCTTCCTGGTCCCCGTGGCCTTATTTTCGGCCTTTTTCTTCGGCACCTTGTAAGGCACCGGAACCAGCATCTCCGTTAGGAGTGCGTCTGCTGGATCCTCAGACAGCGGAGCCGGGCAGTCAATTTGCTCCGCCGTCTCGACCCAATCCTGTTTGGTTAGCATGGTGACTTAAAAATCCTCCCACGAATGTACTAGGGAAGGAACATCTTGTGATAGTCAGAGGACTTACCGGATGGGCGAGGCGCTTCGCGCTGAGTCCACGGTCCTCGGAAAGGAGGGGAGGAACTTCGCTGGTCTTGAACAGTACCCTCCAGATGTCTTTGTGCGTCATGTCGAAGAGTTCCAGCAGCATTTGGTGTTCGGCCGGATCAAACTCCCACATATCGAATGCCCGTCTTTGGCACGGGAGAATCCGGCGAACGAGCATGACCTGGACCACGTTGACAAGCTTGATCTTCTTGTCCCTCATACTTTTGATGCAGGTCTCGAGCCCGGTCAGCTCCATGAGTTCGCCCCAGGCCAGGCCCTTCTTTTCCCAAGAAGTGAGCCGCATGGGGATTCCGGATCTGAATTTGGGGGCCGCCACCCAGTTGGCGTCGTGCGGCTCGGTGATGTAGAACCACCCTGATTGCCACCCTTTCATGGTCTCCACGAAGGATTCGTCAAGCCATGTAACATTGGGAATTCTGCCCACCATGGCGCCTCCGCACTCCGTCTGTTGGCCGCTCACGATCTTCGGCTTCACGCAGAAGATTTGCAACCACAGGCCGAAGTGGGGCTTGATGCAGAGGAAGGCCTCGCACACGACGATAAACGCCGAGATGTTGAGGACGAAATTCGGGGCTAGATCGTGAAAATCTAGCCCGTAGTAATACATGAGCCCGCGGACAAATGGGTGGAGTGGAAATCCTAGTCTGCGGACGAAATGAGGGAGAAATACTACTCTCTCCCGAGACTTTGGGGTGGGGGTGATCTGCCCCTCTGCCGGAAGCCTGTGCACGATGCTCTCGGTCAGGTATCTGGCCGCCCGAAGCTTGGTAATGTCCTCCTCTGTGACAGAGGAGGCCATCCACTTGCCTCCCGCTCTGGACATGCTGTGGTCCTACAGAGAAGGTGAGAACTTGGGCGCTGGGGCTCGAGAGTGCGAGAACGGATGAGCAAAGGAGGAAGAAGGCGTGGGTGAAAACGGGAGATCCTTGTCCCTTTATAAAGGCGGTGCAGAATGTGCGCCTCCCCACTTGCCTCTCGAAATCACTTATTTTCCAAGTGCCTCGATTGATGGCGCTGGTTGGTTTACCCATACCCGAATTGATGGAGATCCCGTGATAAGGGGACACGATCTCTGCTTTGACAAGACGTGCCAAAGAAACCGCCTCGTGAGGTGTGCGGGAGCTGGTTGTGAAAAGCGGTTCGAATAATGACCGGACCATGGCATGCTGTCAAGTTGTGAAGGGTTGTCAGCAGTTTAGATTTGTGAAATATTATTCTCTCTATGGTGGTATATGGAATTTGTCTTACGGAGCCGTACACGAGTTAAGTGTTCGAAAATTACTTTGGAGTATTCGGAGATGGAACCCGCCTTGCAATGCCGAAGACAATCTGCGCACCGGACTCATTGTCATTGAAGCCTGGTTCAGGGGCTACTGAGGGAGTCCGGGATAAGGGGGTATCCGGACAGCCGGATTATGTACTTTGGTCGAACTGTTGGACTATGAATATACAAGATTGAAGACTTCGTCCCATGTCTGGATGGGACTCTCCTTGGCGTGGAAGGCAAGCTTGGCGATTCGGATGTAGATCTCCTTCTCTGTAACCTACTCTATGTAACCCTAGCCCTCTCCGGTGTCTATATAAACCGGAGGGTTTAGTCCGTAGGACACAACAACAATCATACCATAGGCTAGCTTCTAGGGTTTAGCCTCTCTGATCTTGTGGTAGATCAACTCTTGTAATACTCATATCATCAAGATCAATCAAGCAGGAAGTAGGGTATTACCTCCATCGAGAGGGCCCGAACCTGGGTAAACATCGTGTCCCCAGTCTCCTGTTACCATTAGCCTTAGACGCACAGTTCGGGACCCCCTACCCGAGATCCGCCGGTTTTGACACAGACACCCATACCAGTAATTGAAGATTTACTGGATGAGTTGCATGGAGCAAAGGTGTTCTCTAAGATTGACCCGAGGCCATGATATCACCAGATCAGGATGGACCCTACAGATAACCATAAAACTACATTTATAACTTTTCTGGGACATTATGAATATCTGGTGAAGCCCTTTGGATTATCAAATGCACCAGGAACCTTTCAAGCTCCCATGAACTTCTTATTTGCTAAATACAATAGAAAGGTTGTCCTAGTATTTGTTTTTATGATATTCTAGTATTTAGCGCTACTATAGAAGAGCATGTGGAACATTTAAAGCAAGTGTTGCAGATCTTGAGAGAAAAGCAGTTGTATGCAAAAATGTTTAAATGTGCATTTGTAGTTCCTCATGTGGAATATCTGGGACATGTGGTTTCTGGTAATGGTTTAGCTACTAAACCTAGCAAGATCAAAGCAATAACTGAATGGCCCACACCTAGTGATTATCACTAAACTTAGAAGTTTCTTGGGCCTAGTTGGATACTACAGGAGATTCATCAAAGATTATGGGACAATTTGTAGACCATTGCATGATGCCTCAAGAAAGGGAAATTTATGTGGACAGTTGAACAAGATAAAGCTTTCAGAAAACTACAGCAAGCTTTAATCACAGCACCAGTCTTTGCTCTTCCCAACATCCACGCCCCTTTTACATTGGAAACAGATGCTTCTGGTTATGGCATTGGGGATGTGCTTATGCAAGGAGGAAGACCACTGGCATATTAAATCTCTTCAGTCTGTCCCAAAAATGCTGCTCTATCTACATATGAGAAAGAAGCTTTGGTAATCTTGGAAGCTCTAAAAAAAGTGGAGACACAATTTACTGGGCAGCTCTGTGATCAGCAAAACTGATCAGCAATCTCTGAAGTTCATCACTGATCTAAAGATTACTTAAGGAGTGCAACACAAACTCATGATGAAATTACTGGAGTTTAATTTCACAATTCAGTATAAAACGAGCAGCACCAACAGGGTAGCTGATGCTTTATCTAGAGTGCTCCCAAAGTGCATGTCTATGTCAACTGTTACTCCAGTTTGGGCAAAGGAATTACTCACTAGTTACCAGAATGATAAGTTGCAGGAGAAGTTGCTGCTGCAATCTGCTGAGGACAAGTCTGAATATTCCATACATGCTGGTATTATCAGATTTAAAGGGAAGATTCTGGTGGCAATGATATTAAACTGAGAGAGAGACTAATTGCTGCCTTACATAACTCTGCTGTGGGGGGACACTCGGGAATGAGGGCCGCATATCAAAGAGTGAAAGAAGTTTTCTATTGGCCAGGTCTTAAACAAATAGTGGAACAATTCATAGCTACTTGTCCCATATGTCAGAGAGCAAAACATGAGAATTGCTTACAACCATGGCTTTTCGATCCTTTACCAGTAGCTGATATGGCATGGCAGCATATTTCTATGGATTTCATTGAAGGTCTCCCCAATTCTCAAGGAAAGGATGTGATACTAGTGGTGGTTGATAGATTCACCAAATATTCCCATTTCATTCCCCTTTCACATCCTTATACAGTTCAGAGTGTTGCTCACGCATTTGTGGATAACATAACCAAGCTACATGGACCACCCACACTCATTATCTCTAATAGAGATAGAATATTTACAAGTTAACTATGGAGAGGTATCTTTGCTGCATATAAAAGTGAAGTGAGATATAGTTCAGCATACCAACCACAAACTGATGGTCAAACAGAGAGGATAAATCAGTTCTTGAAATCATATTTGAGGTCCATGACCACACAAAAGCCAAAGAAGTGGTTAGCATGGTTACCACTAGCTGAATACTGGTACAACACCACTTATCATACAGCATTAAAAATGAGTCCTTTTCAAGCTTTATATGGTTTCCCTCCTCCATTGACTGCTGAACTAGCAATACCTGGACCTGACAATGATGAAGCCCAGGATTTCTTAACAGCAAAAGCAAAATATGTTGGACTAGTTGAAAGAAAAATCTGCTACAACCTCAGAATAGAATGAAGAAGTATGCAGATTTAAAGAGAGTGGAAAGACAATTTGAAGTGGGAGATTTGGTTTATCTCAAAATGGCACCTTACAGATTGGCAGCTTCAGAGGAGCACTGAAACTTCAAAACAAATACTATGGTCCATTCTTGGTCCTACAGAAGAATGATAAGAGTGATTACAAGTTACAATTTCCAGCTCATCTGCAAATGCATCCAGTTTTCCATGTGAGCCAGTTGAAGAAGCATCTGGGTCACAAATCCATCCCTAGCCCACACCTCCCTATGGCGAATGAAGATGGCACCATTAAGACTAAACCAGCTCTAGTTTTGGAAGTCAGACAAATTCCTCGCAAGAATGTACGAGTGGTGCAGTGGTTTATTCAGTGGGAAAATCAGGCGCCCGAAGATGCTACATGGGAAGATGCGGAGTTCATTAAACACACCTTCCCTACATTCTTCAGGAACACTATTGAAACTTGGCGGACCGCCAACACAATGCCGTGAGGACACGACGGCTCTTCAGGACGGGGTAATGTCAGGTAGCGGCATATCTGAAGAATTGCTTTCAGTTAACTGTGTCATATCCGATACTTACCGGTTCAGCTGATCCAACGGTCCAAGGGACTCCTCAAGTAGCTGTGCATCGAATATTCCTGAATTCTCGTGATGGGTGAACCCTAAACTCATACGGCACTGCCGATAACAATATATCCCCAAATAGGGGCCTCTTCCCTTGCAAATCTCTGAAATTCGTCCATACAAACCACTCGTCTGAATCCGTAGAATAGCTAGGATGTGACAAATAGGGATCAGTGCGGACATCAACGGCAGAGACAATGGGCTGATCATCCATATCCAGCCCACCGATAATGAAGGTGATCAGTTCATCCTCGGAGATTGGTTTGCCGGCGGCTGCAAATTACCAAAGTAGGCACCAACGGTTTGGGATCCCTTGTGAGCGTTGGTAAGATTCGTGCGGATGTTGTTGACATGGGATCTAGACTGGGAAGAAAACATGCTAACAACGGCAGCCCATAGGGCGTGAGATTGTTCATGGGGGCAACCTGAATGAGGACTTCTCTGGACAAATTATTCAGCAGGTATGCAAGAACCTACTCGTCCTCTTTATGCCAAACCATGTATGTTGGGTACTTGGGTTTACGATAATCCGGTCTTTCCCTTCGGAGTTCTTGGTGGTGATGGTTTTTTCCGGCTCGGAGATGGTTTTGTCTAGGTACCCATACAGGCCCGCAACTCGAATTTGCGATAGCACTTGGGCACGCCATAGAACGAAATTGGTGCAGGTGAGTTTTTCAGAGACTTGAGAAGATTAGGCCGGAGAAGGAAGATGAGTAAGAGGAAGACGCCATGGCAAAGGTTTGAAGTTCTATGCTAGATGTGTGGAAGAGAAAGGGCTCTGATTACCATGTAGAAATAGGTGGAAGTCTTACCTGGTTAGAGCCGACGGCTTCGTGCTAAATATGCAGGAGCATATCCCTGGAGATGCATACATGTGTGGTCACAAGGAGAGAAGAAAATGGAAGAGATAAAAAAGATTAATTACAACACGCATAACCTCCTATCATCAGAATTAAAAAGCTACAAGATACCTCCTTGAACCTAAATGTGATAGTCTTATGCTTAACAACAAGAAATGGAGGAAGTACTATATATCATATGATCCTAGAATATGAAGGATGTTGTTCCTTGGAAGAATTTTGCTTTCTTAATTCCGACGTACTGAGATCAACATAAAAAGCTGATTTCTGTTAACCTCACCATGAGCAAATCTGTTACAATATGTATAGCTCGAACGTTTCAGTTGCATATCTTTAATTTCTTGGTTGCATAACTTTAGAGTTTTCAAGAGATTGTAATTCTTATTTATTTCTGGTCTTTATCTCAAGGCAGTGTCTTCTCCAGTTCATATCATACATGTTGTACAAAGGAGCGCATGACAACCCCAGCCGTGTAATGTATTTAAGGTTTCTCCCGTAGTAATCACGGTTATGAAAACACGAGAGAGGGTCGTCTACTTCTTTCTCCTATAAATCTTCTTCAGAAAGATCTTCAAAATCTCCCGAATCGCACCGTCCGGTTCGGCGTCAATGGTTGAAACTAGGTGCTTGTAAACTCTTGACTCGTACTCCAAGAATATGTCCTGGGTACAGGAGAAGAAAAACAAGAATTGTGCCGAGAGTTCATCAGTTTGGCAGTTCTTTGTTTCTCTTTTAACAAAAGAAGAAAAGAAACAAAGGGACAGCTGTAGATATCGGGTTAAGATAATATCAAAAGAGTCTTGAAGGCAGAATGTAAAATCTGGCTGGAAAGATTTATACCTGAAGATCAAGCTCCTTATAGACATTTTTCACTGCCGCAACACATTCCGGGCAAGACTTGCCATAGTTTTCCTGAGAAGTTTCATGGAAATATACGCAGTTTAGTAGTACAGCAAGTCCATGGATATTTTCACTCAAGTCATGATGTCTGAAAACTCAGATGAGTGGACTAATTTCTTACATATAGTATTTTCATCTCATTCTCATTAGCCAGTTCCATAGCCTGGACAATTAGCCAGGAGCACTTGTAGTCTTCTATGTCTGTTCCAACCTGCAGCACGTGAGACAGTGAAACTCTGAAGTCAGCAAGAAACAGTAAGGAAGGCATTGGGTGTCAATCTTTTGTACCTTGCCAATAACTTGAGGGTCGCCGAAGCAATCCAGGTAGTCATCCTGAAAATGCAAGCGCATTTCAGCCATACATGCTAGATGAAGTTTACAGAAGAAACATTTACTTATGGAGGGCACCGGACCTGTATCTGAAAGTAGACTCCCATCTCAATCAGTACATTTTTGAGCTCGACGTAGTCGCTCAATTTCGCGCCATTCAAGAGCAATGCACAGGCAACCTATATAAAGCAATCAATCTCAGAATCTCCGTCCATTGACACAGTGATGATTTTTCTTTTGTAGTGTTCTATACAAACCAAACTGCTTAAATACTGTAACGAAGTCCAATGGGACAAATATTCTGAATGACAAGGCCACAGTCTGCCTGATCAAGTCGAGTCTGAAGTAGGGACAAAAGTTGTACGTTGTGCAGTTTCAGGGCCAGAGACTCACCGGCAGGTAGAAGGAATAATAGGATGTCTTGTACTTGACAATGCGGCGGTACCTGTCAGGTGGCGATATGTAATTACTGGTACTTTTTAAGCTATGGAACTTGCTGTTAAGCTACAAGACTATAATGGCATACCCTTGGATCCTGTATCTGGCGAGATCCTTGGCGCCAGTGTGTGTGGTGATGAGGTCCAGCATCTGCCCCATGGCAGTTTGCAACCCAATCTGTCCAAACAATGCACACCATCGAGCAAACTCTGTTATTGCCAGGGTCCAAACCCATGGAAATGTACGTACAGATAGTAAATCTGGAAACTGATTTGATGGCGCGCATTGGATCGTGCATACCTCGTTCCAGAGCTCCATGAGTTCCATGAAGTAGAACTTCTCCTTGAAGTAGCGCTTGATGATGGCCTGGACGTGACATTTCAGCAGCACGCCATCGTTTATCGCAGACAGGCCAACCTGACGGGACACCACCAACGGCGCTATGTTGTTACTAATCCATCTCATCTCACGAGATGTACTTTCTACTGCGGATCGGCGGTGAAGTGAAAGTACTCACGGTGGGCAGCTTGTACCAGCAGAGGTTGTCCCGCCTCGTGTAGGCGTTGTCCGTGATGTCATCCATCACCAGCGCAGACGCCTGGAGCTGCACATTCAGAGACAGAAGTCAATGTATTTGTAATGTCTTCTCTCAGAGAAGCACTGAATACAGAAATTAGCTCACCCATTCGATGCACCATCCGAGGACGCAGGCGAGGTAGAAGTCCTCTTCGTCCACCTCGGTGCCCTCCCGCAGCAGCATGTAGCTGTCGATCACAGACAGCCCCCGGTTCAGCTTCCCTTCAGTTCAGACATAAACCGCGGTTGTCAGACAGAGCTAGCTGCATCGTGCAAACTGCAAAAGGAGGAGGAGGAGGGATGATCGCGGGCTGCTCACCTCCAGGCACGTTGTAGTCCAGCATCTGAAAGATCAGTCGCCATTAAACGATTTTAGTGCCATCGGCACCGACGGTCAGAATCAACAACAACAGGTGAGGAAAAGGTCGGGAGCAAAGAACAATGCAACAGTACTAACAGACGCTTCCAGCGCACAGAAAAGAGCGGGCGAGACACGAAACTTTTTTTTTTCTTTTGAGGGGCTCGAGACACGAAACTGGAACCCTCACGAAAACAGGATTTGGTTGGGCCAGCGGGCCATTTGCAGTACGAAAATTCGTGGCTGTCTCGCTATCTTGGGCCATTCGTGGCTGTGAATCGTGCGACAAAATTGCCATCGTCAAGTGATGTTTTTCCAAAAAAGAGAAAAAATGCCGTCCAGTGACTTGACTGTGAGTTTATCCCCGTAAATATTCCGCGGCGACATGGACATCTGTGACTACAGGAGGCGTCACTTGACAACCACACGAACCCGATGCTGGTAACACGTACGAGTCATCTGGAACTCCAGCGTCCATTCATGCACGTCACGTCCACATTTTCATGAGCTCTAGGCGGCGATTCCGAAACGCAAATCGTGTTCGACGGGAAAAAACAAACACCGAAATGCACGCCTGAGCATGGGGATTGAAGCTTCTCCAGGGCTTCAGCGCATCATGCATGAATGTCATGGTCTGTCTCGGTCGGACCGGCCGGCCGGCGCGGGTGACACTGCATCGCATACATGCATCGATCGATCGTTCGTAGCGTAGCTCGAGATTGATTCGGATTGTGGAGAGGCGCGCGGGCAGGGAGTACGTACCTTGGCGACCCACTGCCTGGTCTCCTCGGTGAAGTCGAAGTTGAAGGCGCGGTCGTTGAGGAGCTCGTCCTTGAGCCGCTCGTACGCGCGCAGGAACCGCTCCCGCGTCTGCTGCGCCCTGTTGCCGGCCCCCTGCTCCGCCCTCGCCTCGGCGCCACGGCCGTTCAGCCGGAGCAGCTCCCTCAGCTCGTCCTCCAGCCGCGCCGCCTTCCGCACCAGCTCGCCGGGGTTCGGCAGCGCGGCCAGCGCTGCCAGCCCCGCGCTCAGCATACCCGACGGCACGTGCGACGCGATCGACGCCGCCAACGCCCCCATGCTCAATGGATATGGCGCTGGCACTAGCTAAGCTTCCACCGTGTTTTAGACTGGATGCCTAGGCGGGTGACGTGAGGTGACCGGGTGGATTGATTGCCGGCCGGTGCTTGGCAGGCTGGCTATCAGTGCGAGCGAGTGGGTGAATGACTGACTGGTCGAGTGGCCGGCGTTGGCTGCAGGTCGCGAGGGAGCGGCGAGAAAGTCCCGATCGCGGCGCGCGATCGAGAAGCGTCGGTCACCGAGTGGCGCACGCCGCGCGGGCACTCCCGCCCGGATACGGATACCGGCAAGCAGCGACGTGAGCGCCGCTGGAGCGAGTGACGAGCCTCCGCTGCCACTTGCCACGATAACGTCTTCCTAGTTTCTATCTGGTCGCTTTCGAACACGCAGGCCGCATATATGTTACCGATCCATCCACCGGTGCTTCTGAACCAGCATCTTTATATTCTCTTTTGCCTCTGCGTGCGCCGGTATCAGGACCAGTACATGCTAGTACCAGGTACACAGCTCTGCTTCGATTCGAATATTGCAAGTACCGCACGTCGCACTACGTATGCAGCTCTGCTTCGATTTGAAATTTTGAATATTCCACGCCAGTACCGCACGTGGTACTACGTACGGAGCTCTCCTTTGATTTGATCATTCCACGCCAGTACCGCAGTGCATGTACACACCAACACACGTTGTAGCGCGCCGTGGATGTTAATGATTTTTTTCCAAACTTTACAAAGTTTGACGTGAGACAAAGCTAATATGCGGTGTAAATAGAAACCAAAGAAGTAGGTGACAAAGGTGGTCTCCGAAGTATCGATCGGTGTTTAGTGTATGGTGAGATCTTGTATGCTAAGTTTGATGTATAATAAGTGGTGACATCTTGCATGTTGAGCTCTTTCGTGATATCTCGAGCAAAATATGAAATTATATGACATGAATGGTGGGATGCAGGAAACACCACATCGCATTTGAAGCATATATAAACTATCCATCGATGGGCCAATGTCATTTTGAAAAGAATGAATAAGCTGAGTGGCAGGTTAGCATCCCCCAATTGGCACATTATGATATGACAAATGTCAAATCTTGACCTAAACAATGGTGGCATGTTGGGTCATGAGTAGGTTCGCCTGAGGTAAGCCAGTTTCATAAACTTGCATGAGGTAATCTGACTTCTCTCCACTCTTAGCCCATGAACAATGCTCATTTCAACTTTCAAAAGACCGGTTTCAATTTCTAAAAGATCAATTTCAATTAGTGACATACCAATTGAAAATTTAGAAAACTCATTTCAATTTAAGAAAAACTCATTTCACTTTTCTCAAAAGAACTATTTCCATTTCATAAGCTCCCTGGCTTTTCTTCTCTTTTTTACACAAGAAGAACACTATAGCTCCCTAACTTCCCCTGAGCAAGTTCGAGGATCCGGCTCCATGAGGTAAGCCATCTTCAGCGTTCTACGAGGATTCCCAATTCAGCTGTGCAGGTGTATAAGAAGTCACATCTTGATGTCTGTGTCTAGACATGGTAGCATTTTGGCACACGTGGTGCTAGAGCAAATTCAATTTACATGACAGCATTGATCGAATATCATGAACTATACACACATGCCTAAATTGGTGAAGCCTCTAGATTAACTATGGGCTTCTCGGTATTTCTGATGCTCGAAGGATGGATTGAAAATACAACATTGTATATGATGAGGACCTACGTAGGTTAAAAATTGCACAAAAAAACCAAGAATCGAAGTCGCCGCATTGTTTCTTATACTTTCATACGTTCTCTTGTCACAATTGGCAAGTTTGTGACTATGTTATGATTTTTCATTTTATTTTAGATTTTTGACATTCAATACTTTTTCTAGAATATTCATTTTTAAATTTCTCTTATTTTCTTAAAGCAATCTTAAAAAAAAGTCTCCCCTTTTCTTATTTTCCATGTAAATCTTCATTTTAAGAACTTATATATTCATGTATATTTAGTTCTCTTGAAAAAACAATACCATACCTAACTTTTTATGGATCTCTTCCAATTTTTTCTTCATATTTGTTGAGTTTTTCTTAAAGAGAATTTCAATTCCGTCTTGGTGCTAAATGGCATGTCACACATGCAAACCTAACTTTGTATAATTATTAGAACTAATTTCAATTTGGAAGAGGACCAAAGTTGGACGGTTCTCATACCAGAATGGCAAAAAATGCATATTCAGAGGATGTAAATTTTTCCAATGGGTCAAGATTTTTGTTTTGTTTTAAACAATGTTTATAGTGTAGTTCAATCATCGAGTTTAATTAAATCAATCATGTCAAGGAGTTGTGAACATTTGATCAACGGAATGGCTAGGAGCCAGTCGACATAATTTATTTTTGCGTTAGTTGATTTGTTCCCAGTCGTTGGATGGAAGGAACGGGCATATCTCCTTCCTCAACCTCCTGAAAAAACGTTCATCGTCTTCTTCCCCACGATCTTGATCTGAACCACCCACAACCGCTGACCAAATCGCCTGCCTCCGCCGCCAGTGGCGCTCCCGCGACCGCCTCGCCGCCCCGCTCTCTCCCCACTGCCATGCTTGCCGCCAGCCCCGACCATCGCTCTAAACCGGTGAACCACCTGAATTTTCGGAAGAACCTGAAACCCCACACAGCCCTAAGATAGACAAAGGTGGCTCCTGCTACCCCCTGCACCCTAAGGGCATCTCTAGCCGTGCCCCCAACAGGCCCTCCCCAGGCGATTTTGCCGCGCCGGCGCCAAAAAAAGGCCCCAGTCGCGTCCCCAGAAGCCCGTTTTTCGCCGGCTCGGGCCAAAACTAGTGCCGGCGGACCCAGGCCGAACCCGGCGCCCTGGGGGGCGCTTGGGGAGCCGGCACAAGCGAAAAAGGCGCGTGGGCCCGCCCTGGAGGCGACCCGAGGGCCTTTTCCCGCCGTTTCTTGACGCTTTTCCCTCGCATCTCTCCCGCTCGCTCGCCTTCCTCCCGCCATTCTCTCCCTTTCTCCCGCCAAACCCCCTCCCGCTCGCCGCGAAGAAGTACGCCATGCCGCCGAAGAAGTACGCCATGCCGCGCGCGGCGGCAACCGCGACTGGCGCCGTGGCCCAGCCGAAGCAGAGGAAGCCGAGGGCGCCGCCATCGAAGCCACCGGGCCTGTCGAACGCCGAATGGAGGGTGGAAGTTCAGCGGCGTGAAGCAGTCGCCGCCGGCAGGCGGAACAGGGCCATAGCCAAGAAGGCCCGCGACAACGCGGCGCGCGCGGCGGCGTCTTCCTCATCGGTCGACCAGGCGGGGATGAATCCACCCGTCGTCAGCCACGCCCAGTACACGCCCTGGGGACAGCAAGGCGCCGGATCTCCATGGGGTTCATCGTCGCCCGGCTACGCCGATGGCGATGCGCACGGTGGGTTAAACCCAAACATGACCTTCCCTCATGGTCACCCCGCTACGCGCACGCCCTCGCCCGCCTTCGTCGGCGTGCAGTACCCTCCATACAACTACTCGCCGCCCGCCGCCTACGCGTCCACACCGACGCCCCATCTCTACCGTGGACCGCTACCCTTCTCGCACCTCGGCGACGCCGACGACACGGGAGCCGACATGGACGACATCATCGCGACAGGATCGACCGCGGCCGCCGCGTCTCCCGGGTTCGCCACCCAAGACGAGGTAGTGGACCTCAGCGGCGACATGAAGGCCGAGCTCGGCTACGTCTACGGCGACGACGCGCAGGAATCCGAGGAGGAGGAGGAGGAGGAGCAGGAGGAGGAGGAGGAGCCGACTTCTGTTCCGACGAAGGGGCGCCAGAAGAAGAAGAAGCGGGCGGCTAGGTCAGGCCAAGGAGACATACAAGCCGGACGCGACGACTCCGGGCGCGTCAGAGGGGCGGCCGGCCACAAATTGGCAAAGAAGGGGAAAAGCGCCGACGCGGCAACCGCGCGAGTGCAGGAGTCCATCGAACATTGCCTCGCCGACGCCCAGGCCCGGGCCGTCCTACGCGAAGAGAAGACCGAGGCGTGGTGGTCGTCGCTAATGAAGAACAACGCCATCAAGCTCGACCTGCTCCGGACGAACGTCGCCGCAAAGAAGAGGAACACCGACATGGCTTTTCTGATGGGCGGGGCGGACATGCTCCAGAGCAACGACGAGAAGCTCAAGGCGTGGTGCCTGGTGCAGCGCGGCCTCATCCTGAACGAGCTGCCGACGACAACGCCGACGACGCCCATGACCACACGGACGCCAAGCCCGAACGACGCCTCTACATCGCCGCCTAGCAGTGCCGAAGCCGCGCCGACGCAGCCCAGCACCGAAGCAGCTCCGACACCGACGAGCCCGCGCACGTCGACTCCGCCAACGCCTGGAGCCGACCCCGCCGAGTGAATCGTTGCGCACGCGAACTTGCGGCGGCGGCGCTCTGTTTTTTGTAACGCCAGACTACGTCCGATCGCCGGATTTGCGGCGTCTTTTGAAAGCGGGAACGACCAAGTTTAAATTTCCCGCATCCTGGGGCCGGCGCGTGGGGGCGTGACTGTGAGCTAGGTCGCCCCCAGGGGCCGAACTAGCGCCGGCACGCCCCCAGGCCGCTCTATTTAGGCGCCCTGGGAGGCCGAACGGCTGGAGATGCCCTAAGATAAATGAAGTGACTGTTTTTTCCACCTGCACCCCCTTGCACCCTAAGATAGACAATATCAGTGCACTGCTGCTTCCTTCACTGAATCGGCTAATTCAAATTATAATTTCAGATGGCTGACGTCCAGTAAAACTGTTGATCAACTGAGAAACATTAGATTCCGTTTACTTGTCACTATTGATCAATCTCTATTTCTCAATCGTCGAAGCCTCTAGAGAGCACTATCAATTCAAGCTTTCGCTATTTCAGACCAATGAAAGATGAATCCAAATACACGATTCAAGAATGACAGGGACCCATCTGCTCCGAAAACCACATGAAAAGTGTAAGAATAAACAATTCAAGATTTCCCAACAAAAATCCATATAATTTTGATGCCTCCTCTTGTGACAAGCATGTAACATGTAGGCTTACCCTCAAAAAAGAAAAACATGTAGGCTTGAGGCAGCCACATCCAGAATATATAATTCACAGTATCTTTGCCACAAGCCAGAAATTTTCAATCCAAGGTTAACCACAGATAATCAGTTATCCTCAGCAGACATACAAACAAAAGAAATCAGAAGGCACAGCAAAAGCCAGTGAGAAAACGGGGGCAAAAAACTCGGCTGAGAAAAAAAAAATCGCCTTTGCAACTAAACTTTCCTGTAGCGCCCAAAGAATCATGTACTAACATACACGACCCGCTCTCCATAGCCAGCAAGCCGTGCAGCAACAGTTGATTGGTGCCCGGCCAGCATGAGCAAGCTCGACTACTGCTTCAGCAATGACTACATGGTGCTGCGCCCGGACAGGACCAGCCCGTTCGACCTCCTGCACCTCCTCTTCTCGCCCAAGGTCGGACGGAACAAGGCCGTCGACTGCTTCACCAGCACCGAGATCCGCAGCTTCCCCCGGCGGCTCGCCCTCTTCCTCAACCTGCTCCTGCAGATCCTCGTCCTCTCGCTCGCCGGCCCCATGTCCGCCATCGGCGCCGCCGTCGAGTTCGCGCTCAACCTCGTCGACAACGTCCTCCACGGTCAGCTCATGAGCGCGTGCGCGCACTGTTTGTGTTTGGCGCCCGTCTTGGCTGCAATGCAAACTGAAATGGACTCTGCCGTGGTTGATTGGTTGGTTGCAGGGAAGATGGAGTATCCGGACAGATCGTCGGCGTCGTACCGGTCGCTGACGGGGCTCATCGACGGGCGAGTGGATCTGGACAGGAGCCTCGCGCCAGGGGACAGCCGGCACCACGCTGCGCTGTGCGTCATGGCGTCCAAGGTGGCGTACGAGAACGAGGCCTTTATCCGCGACGTGGTCACCAGCCGCTGGCAGATGGAGTTCATCAAGTTCTACAACTGCTGGAACGGTAATCAAGAGAACTCTTCTGCGTGCTCAGCATACGTGGGTGTGTATGTAACGTGATGCGTGTCGACTGTTCCAGAGTTCGAGAACGCGTACACGGCGCAGGCGTTCGTGTTCTGCGACAGGGCGGGGCCGGACGCGGAGCTGGTGGTGGTGGCGTTCCGCGGGACGCCGGCGTTCGACGCGGCGCGGTGGCGCGCCGACCTGGACCCGTCGTGGTACAAGGTGCCGCGGCTCGGGCGCGCGCACGCCGCCTACACGCACGCGCTGGGCGCGCAGCGCAACATGGGGTGGCCCAAGTGGGTGGAGCACGTCAAGGGCAAACCCCAGAAGGTGTACGCGTACTACACCATCCGCGACGCCGTGAAGGGGCTCCTGGAGGCGAGCCCGAAGGCGAGGCTACTGGTGACCGGGCACGGGAGCGGCGGCGCGCTGGCGGTGCTGTTCGCGACGGTCATGGCGTACCACAGGGAGAAGGCCGTGATGGACCGGCTGGCCGGGGTGTACACGTTCGGGCAGCCGCAGGTCGGCGACGCCATGCTCGCCATGTTCGCGGAGCGGAACCTCGACAGGCCCAAGAAGCGGCACTTCCGGTTCACCTACGCCGGCGACCCGCTGCCGCGGCTGCCCGGCGTGGGCTCCCCCGCGCATTTCCTGCATTTCGGGCTATGCCTCCACTTCGACGTCTCCTACCACCTCAAGGTGATCATTGAGCTTCACTTCTCGAAATTAACCGCGCTCACCTCAAAAAAAATAAATTAACATAGCTCATGCTCTTAGTTGAAGTTGTTTTTTTAGAATTTCTGCCCGGTGAACAATTGGCGCGCGTACACCACGTCGCCACCATTGCTTGAACAATCCAGAATGAGCATCCAGTGAAAGTGATCTTTCGGTCTTTTCTCATGCCAAAACCTGCCAAGTCTTACTAGATACCTCACAAATCATTGACGATGTAAGGTCACAAAAAATTGCATTCACGTACACTCGTAAACTGAGGAGATAAACTAAATGTGGCCGAGGCAGCCGGAGGTACGGGAGTTCGACGAGAGCCACCGAACTGTTCGTGGCCACCAAACCCGTCCTCTTCGACCTGGAAAAATGAAATGCATTTTCCTCTGAATCAAAAAATCGATGCACATCTTGCGTTGCTCGTGCAGGTGTTCATGGAGATACCGGGCGAGACGGCGAGCCCATCGTCGTCGGCGGCGGGGTTCGTGGCGAGCCGGGTGAACGCAGCGCGGGAGCTGGCGCGGAGCGCGTACCTGGGCTACCGGAGGGGCGCCTACTTCCGGGAAGGGTGGGTGCTGCTGCTGATGCGCGTGCTGGCGGTGGCGCTGCCCGGCCTGCCGTTCCACATGGCGCACGACTACGTCAACGGCGTCGCGCTCGCCGCGCGCATTCCCAAGGACGAGTGACGGACGCGCGTCAGAGCCATGGCCTTGACTATGTGATGTGATGTACTACTAGTCTACTACTACCCGTACGTGTCCGTGCCCGTAGCGTGCAGAGATGTTCAGTTCTGTATGCTGAGGTTGCCAAACTTGGAGGTCCCTGCAGTGGCATCAACTGCACCTTGCGTGCTACTACTAGTTGTGTGATCCGCCTGCTGCTGATGGGTGTGAAACGATATTGTGGAAGCGTTAAACCCTTTGCTCAGGCCGCACTTGTATATATAGAGGCAATGCCGTGGCTTATAAGACGAGATCGAGAGAGAACGATCGTTACAGGAAACGATCGGTACAGGAGGATTACGAAGGAGAGATAATAGAAGAAGAGATAGAGAAGGGTACAAGATTTGAAAGATATCTATCCCTATACAGATATCTATCCCTATACAACTCTATCTCTAACTAACCAACTATTTCAACACTCCTCCTCAATCTAAACCTTATGAAACTTTACTAAGGTTGAGATTGTACTTGAACTCGTCCAACCTTCTCATGGTGAGAGGCTTTGTAAAACCATCAGCAAGTTGATCTCCAGTAGGTATAAACCGAATGTCCAGTAGCTTCCGAGCTACTCTTTCTCTGACAAAATGGAAATCAACCTCAATGTGTTTTGTGCGTGCATGAAAGACCGGATTGGCTGAGAGGTAGGTTGCATCAATATTATCACACCATAACCTTGCAGCCTGTGGAGCTTTGATTCCAAGCTCATAGAGTAATGTCTGTATCCATATTACTTCAGCTGTGGCATTTGCTAGGGCCTTGTATTCAGCTTTTGTACTTGACTTAGAAACAGTTGCTTGCTTTCTTGCACTCCAAGACACAAGATTTGTTCCCAGAAAAACAGCAAAACCACCTGTAGACCTTCTATCATCAGCACATCCTGCCCAGTCAGCATCAGAGTAAGCAGTAACAAGCATAGAAGAGGACATGGTAATCTGGAGCCCAAGTCCTTCTGAAAATTTGAGATATCTAAGAATTCTCTTCACTGCAATCCAATGAGTAGTTCTGGGTGCATGCAAGTATTGACAGACCTTATTTACTACGTGTAAGTGTTAAATACTGTAAAGCACCTACAACACTTCTATAATTTGTTGCATCTTCTGACCCAAGGGCTTCTCCACATTCAATTGTAAGTTTTTCTGAGGTAGAAATTGGTGTACTTACGGGCTTGCAGTGCTCCAATCCCACTCTTCTGAAAATATCATTAGTATACTTTTCCTGGGAGAGAAGTATACCATCTTTAATTTCCTTTACCTCAATTCCCAAAAAATAGTGAAGATCACCCAAGTCCTTGAGAGCAAATTCTAGCTTTAGATCCTTAAGTAAACAGATAGTGGCATCTGAACTTGAACTAGCAACAATTATATCATCAACATAAACAAGCACAAAGATAGTGATATTCCCTTTGTTATAAAAGAATAAAGAAGTATCTGCCTTAGATGGTGTGAACCCAAGATTTTGTAACTGCATGCTTAACCTGGAATACCAAGCTCGTGGGGCTTGTTTCAAACCGTACAAAGCCTTGTCCAACTTACATACATACTGTGGTGTGCTTTGATTCTCATATCCTGGTGGTTGCCGCATGAACACTTCTTCCTCAAGAACACCATGAAGAAATGCGTTCTAGACATCTAGCTGTCTTAGACTCCAACCTCTAGAAATTGAATAGACAAGACAAGTCGAATAGTAGCTAACTTAATAACAGGGCTAAATGTATCTTCATAATCAATTCCAAACCTTTGTTTAAACCCTTTTGCAACTAATCTTGCCTTATACATGTCTATGCTTCCATCAGACTTTCTTTTTATTTTGTATACCCACTTACAATCAATGATATTGTTGCCATGCTTCGGTGGTACTAAATGCCAGGTCTTATTTTTCATAAGTGCATTATACTCATTATCCATAGCTTTCTTCCACTCTTTATTGGCAAGGGCATCATGCAAATTGATTGGTTCACCAGTTGTGGTAAGAAAAGCACGTTTGAGTTTGTCATACCTTATTGTACCATCATTGTATTGTTTTTCCTTGACAATACCAGACCGAGACCTTGTATTTCGAAGAAAGGGCGTAGGCGACACAGGAGCAGTTGTTGTTGCAGGTGGTGCATGTGATCCGGATGAAGCAGAATCAGCCACAGAAGATCCGCCCCTCTCGCGATCCGAGGCAACCAGCAGATCAGCCGGCCCCTGATCCAAGGAGGATCCTTCCTCACGTGTGCGGTCGGCCGCACACCCGCGGTCTGCCTGGGCCCGCAGGGAAACGGCATTGGGCGACACACCCGCGCACCCGCGGTCCACCTGGGCCCGCCGCGACGTGGCAGCAGGCGACTGGGCTTCTCCTTCGCCTGGGCCGGCGCGCCTGTCGCCACACGGGCTCGTGGGCGCTCCTGGACCGGTGGGATCCACTCGATTGGGGCGGTCGGCCACCATCCTGCATGCAGCCACGCGCACGGGTGGCGGATCCGCCTGGGATCTCGCGCCGTCAGCAGAGGCAGGCCGCCAGGCGAATCTGCCTGGGATCCGCCGCTGTCAGCCGAATCAGCTTGGGTTTCTACACCTGGGTTGTTTGTTTCCTCATACATAAAATGACGCCCAGAATTAGCACAAGTATCAACAGAATCAGGATTTTCTTTGGAATTTTGCACATGATCAGGTTCAGTTAATGCGCCCCCGTGATCATAGTCTGATAGAAGTGCAATTTCAGCACGAAGCAAGGTGCCGGCATTGGGATGAAGTTTTGAAAACGGAAAGACAGTTTCATCAAAAACGACATCGCGAGATATGTAGATACGTCCAGTAGCAATCTCAAGACACTTATAGCCTTTGTGAAGGTTGCTATAGCCAAGGAAAGCGCATTGGGTGGACCGAAACTCAAGCTTGTGGCGATTGTAAGGACGCAGATTAGGGTAGCAAGCACATCCAAAGGTTTTGAGATAATTATAATCAGGTTTTTGGTTGTACAACCGTTCCAAAGGAGTAGAATTGCCAATGACTCTACTGGGTAGACGATTAATAAGATAAGTGGCGGTGATAAAAGATTCATCCCAATATTTAAGAGGCATGGATGCATGAGCTAACAGAGAGAGACCGACCTCAACAATGTGGCGGTGTTTGCGCTCAGCAGAGCCATTCTGTTGATGAGCATGAGGACACGACACATGATGGGCTATCCCAATGCTATGAAAGAACGAGTTTAGTTTCTCATACTCCCCTCCCCAGTCACTTTGGACTGAAAGGATTTTCCTATCAAACTGGCGCTCAACTAGTTTCTGAAATTCTTGGAAGATAGAGAAAACCTCAGATTTATAGGTAAGAAAATATATCCAAGTGAACTTGCTATAATCATCAATAAAACTGACATAATATTTTTTTTTCTACCAAAGGAATCTCGGGCATGACCCCATACATCACTGAAAATAAGTTCTAATGGAGCATGAGACACACTAGTTGACTTGGGATAAGGAAGCTGATGGCTCTTGGCACATTGGCAAGCTTCACACACAGACTCATTATTTTGACTATGAGATAAAAGAAGATCGTCTTTATTGACTATTTGTTTGACGATGACCGAAGAAGGATGTCCTAGTCGTTGATGCCACCGTGCCAAAGAGGGCTTGATGACGGAGTGGACTTGACGACGCTTGCAACCTAGTGCTCCGGATGGAATTGGGTAGAGCCCTCCAACGCATCTACCGTGATGAAGGAGTTCCCTCGTTGCCCGATCCTTGATGAAAAAATAACGAGGGTGAGTCTCAAAGAAGACATTATTGTCGGTGGCTAAACAAGACATGGAGGCAAGGTTTTTGTCAGCTTGTGGGACATGAAGTACATCTTGAAGAACTAGATCACGTTTTAGTGTAGGGGAATTAATAGAACCTTGACCGATGTGAAAAATATCCATACCTCCACCGCTTGCGGTGTGAATCTGGTCGCTGCCATGGTAGCGCTCACGGAGAGCAAGCTGTCTGAGTTCATTCGTCACGTGGTCCGTCGCGCCAGAGTCCACGTACCACACACCATCGCCACCGCCCTGTTCACGTATGGCAGCAGCGACATGGCGAGCGTCAGGCACGTAGTCTTCGTTGAACCGATGCTAGCAGTCGATCACCTCATGGCCAGACTTTTTGCAAAGCTGGCAGCGAGGGCGACCACGGGAGGGAGGAGGATGGCCGTTGTTGTTGGTGAAGCTGCCGCCGCCGTTGGTGTGGTAGCCGCCGCCGCCGTTGGTGTTGTAGCCGCCCCCCCCCCACCAGAGCAAGCGTCGTCGCCCTGGGAAGGACCGCGTTCGCGCCCACCGCCGTGTTGCCCCTGGTGACCGCGCCCACGGCCGCGACCACGGGAGGCAGAGTTGACGGAGGATTGGCGAAGATCGCCGCCATGCAGGAGGGTGAGGCTGGCATCAAAACTGAGCAGCTGGCTATAGAGCTCCTGGACGGTGATGGGCTCGACCCTGGCGGCGAGTGCGGAGACGACCGGGTTGTATTCCATGTCCAACCCAGCGAGAATTTTGGAGACAATCTCCGGGTCAGAAAGCGCCGCAGCAGTGCTTGCAACTTCATCGGTGAGACTTTTAATCTTGCCAAGGTAGTCGGACATGGACATGTTACCTTTCTTGAGGTTGGTGAGCTCAATGCGAGTATTGATCGCCTGGGCTTGACTTTGAGCAGCGAACATGGCGTGGATCGTGCGCCACACCTCGGCCGGCGTTTGGAGCGTTGCGACCTCTGCAAGGATCTCACGGGAAAAGGAACCCATCAAGTACCCTTGAAGTTGTTGCTGCTGTGCATACCAGAGGGAGCGTGCAAAGTTGACGACTTGTTCTTCTTTGCCTTCTGTGGTGATGGTGAGAGTGGCCAGCGGTGGCGGGCTCTTCTCGTCGAGGTGGTGCTCCATCTGTGCGCCTCTGATCTGAGGCAGCACGACGGCCTTCCAGAGCAGGAAGTTGCCCCTCGTCAGCTTCTCGTGGGGTGGCGATCCGAGAGAGGTGGTGTTGGTGGTGGTGGAGGAGGAGGCGAAGGTGGAAGATGAGGAGGTGGTGAGTGCACCCATGGTGCTTGCTGTCATGGCAGCGGTGGTGGTGGACATGATCTCGGTCGCCGGAGGTAGCTAGATGCAATCTCTTTCGATCTAATGAGGAAGAGGCTCTGTTACCATGTGAAACGATATTATGGAAGCGTTAAACCTTTTGCTCGGGACGCACTTGTATATATATAGAGGCAATGCCGTGGCTTACAAGACGAAATCGAGAAAGAACGATCGTTACAGGAAACGATCGGTACAGGAGGATTACGAGGGAGAGATAACAGAAGAAGAGATAGAGAAGGGTACAAGGTTTGAAAGATATCTATCCCTATACAGATATCTATCCCTATACAACTCTATCTCTAACTAACCAACTATTTCAACAATGTGCGTATGAGTACCCGTGCGTGCACTGAGCTGTGTGAAAACTTTGTCGTGCTTGTGATCTGTGAAGTAAATAAGATGTTGAATGAAGTATGTGCAGGTTATTTGGCACATCTTGTGCGCCGTACCATGGACATTGTTTGTTCTAGAAAGCAACTTCGTGTAGCGTTCCATACACCAGCAAGTTCACCCGCTTGTATCCTTGGAGGTTTGGAAAGAGAGAAATGCGAGGGTGTTCCAAAAGAAATCGTCTAGGCCAACAACTGTGTTCGCAGGCATCAAAATAGAGGCCAAAAATTGGGTCTTGACCGGGGCTAAACACATGGGATCATTGATGCCGCAAGAGTAGCTCTGTTTTCTTTCATTTGTGGAGGAGTAATGACCCTCTTGAGACCTGTTACTCTCTTTTTCTTTATTAATGAGATGAGGCAAAACTTTTGCCTCCATTTTGAAAAAAAACTCTAGTTGATTGGCAAATGTGGGCTATGCATGGTGAGCAATGCATTTGTACTTCAACACTTGGCAGCTCGAAGATGTGTGCGTTGGTTCTGAATAATTGTGTGAGCGACAGAGGAACTGATGCACAAATAATATCTCCTTTAAGTGGGGGTGTAACTGTAAGAATGAACGAAAGCTGGCCTTGGTGCTGGATAGATAGAGGCTGGTGCGATGGTTGGCTGTGAGAAAAGAAACCAGCAAAGCCCTTCAGTTCAGCCTCTCGGTGTCGGAGGTCGGAACCAAACATGGACGCCGGGCAATTCGTCATCCCGATCCTCGGCATCATCGGCGCCGCGGCCGCAACCTTCTACGCCGTCAGCTTCATGGAGATCCGGGAGGTTTGCCCGATATCCCATATTCCTCCGTGCATATGTACGCACAACTTCTCTCCGTTGATTGTGAATTCGCGTCGATGGTGCAGAAATCACTGGAGGATCTGGATGACAAGTACTCCGAGTACGAGGAGGGCGGCGGGCGGCAGCGCCGGGCGCGGCGGAGGTCCGGCCGCCAGGCGAAGAAGCGGAATGATTGACAGCTACACCATCATTCTGGGAACTGAAGAGGCTGCGTGGTCTCTGTATTGATGTTATTCACTTCCCCTCTTTTTGTGAGCGGCTTGATGCTTAGCAGCTAATCCAATCTACGTTCGACCCGTAGCCAGAGGAAATGGGCATTGGTCACTACTGCTAGTTCTTTTGCCCCTGCACTTGCATTCAGTGCTTATGCTTTTGATTACTACCATACTTCTCTGCGCTGCGCATGCTGATTCTGAAGGTGCGTGATGCAATGCCGGGCATGCGTGTTCATGTGGTCAGAGATTGCCAGTTTTCTGTAAAACGAATTGGGTAATTGATTGAGAAGAATGGATGATGCGTTCGGCCACCAACGCATGCATCAGGAAGCCCTCGTCGGCCTCTCCTCTCCATGACTCCATCGCTGCCCTGGTCCTCCAACTCCCTCCTCCTCGGTCTATGAGCGCTGAGCGGAGCCAACACCTACACCGCTGTTCTCCGGTAGGAGTTGTGCTTTGCCACCGAACTCCCGTTGTCACGCAAGGGATGGGGCGTTGTGCCTCTTCGCCGCAGCTAAGGCAGAAGCCGTACCTGGTCGGATAATCTTGCTCTCCGCCAACATGCCCACGGCCGGCATTGGAGGGTGGAGATGCAAACGAGCGCGGGGATGGAGCCGAAGTGAGATCCATAGCAACGGTGGTGGGCTGGCCGGTGAGCAGAAGGTGCTACTGTCGCCAAGGGGTGCGGGGAAGATGGCAAGAGCGAGTGGGAACAGAGAAAGACGCCAGGTGGATAAACCACTCTGCAAAACCACCTTCTAGTCTTCTATACGGTGATTTATCTGGTTTCCTAAAAGGACGTGCTAGATCATAGTCGACTGAAACTTAACGAAGTCTTAGTCAAGTGATATATATATTATATAAAAAAAACCAAAACAAAATGTGTGAATCTCGATGAAAGGAATATAATATCGAATGAGACATAACGACGTCTCGATCGACTGAGACTTGACAAAACTGTTTGTAAAACTAAGGGAGCTAAATGTCTGGTTTCAAAGTTGAAAGGGTTGTGTAATCTGCTTCCCGAAACATGAGGGTAATGTGAACTTAAAATGCCAAGGAAACTTTACCTCATTTATTAATTAAGAAGAGGGTTAACAATACATAAAAAAAGAGGGTTAACAATACATCTATATCTATATCTATATCTATACAACCATTTATTGAGGATCAAGCTTGGTGTGTGGTGGAACCTCCCATCAAGAAATATCTAGATACTTATTTTTTTTTAAATAAGGATCATGTTTATCTTGGTACTCATACTAAAATGGCCGTATGCATCCCTGGTTGATGTAGAGGCCGGGAAGTGAAAACCTCTCCCGTTTTTATAGAAACTCACGCTCCCAACCCTAGCCGCCTCCTCCACCCAACCCTAGCGGCCCCTCCTCCTCACCCCATCCCCTCCTCCCTCCCTCGCCGCCGCCTGAGGCAGCCGCCGTGCAAGCCCAGGGCGCCAAGGATGGTGGCGGCGGGGCCTCGGTTGCCCTGCTCCTATGCGGGGAACCCCAGATCTGAAGTGGCGGCTCCATTGGCAAGGCACGGCCGGCTAACAGCCGTGCGGGTGGTGGATCCGGTGTCCTGGCCTCGCGGGCGGCAGGATCCGGTGGTCGTTGGCGGCCGACGGTGGCTTCTGCGGCGGTCGGTGTGCGCGATCTAGCGCCTCCCTTCCTCCCCTGTTTGGCGTGCGGGCCAGCCTGGTCGGGCCGCGCTTCCTCTTGGTCGTCGGTTCTGTACAGGAGGTACTGCTAGTAGCGGAGATCTAGTTTGGGCGAAACCCCTGGCCGGTCATGACCGGCCGCGCCGACGGCGACATCTGAGGGCGCCGTTTTCCTTCTTGGAGGCGTCGGTATGGACTGATCTCCTCACTTCACCTTCCCCTAAGTCTCCCGGGCCAAAGCCCTAACTCTGTTGGGCGGCGGCGGCGCTCACGGCACTCACGGCGCTGTTCCCTTCTTGAAGGCGCCGCTCTGGGAACCTTGGGGTTGGGTGGCGCTTGTGGGTGGCGGGCGATGGCGGTGGTGCGGCCCTTTCCTAGCATGGATTTACGTCTGTTGCTTGGAGATCGACTCGCGTAGGTGGAGGTCGTCAGCTGGCATCGTGGTGGCGTCAATGGCAGAGGACCTGCCAAGGCTCGTGTAGGTGGAGGTCGTCATTTGGCGTCGTGGTGGCGTCGATGGCGGAGGACCTGTCAAGGTTGTCACCTCAATCTGCTCTGAAGATGAACAAGTGGAAGATGGCATCGACGACACATGTGAGTGTGTCAGACCGGTTTGAGCCTCGAACCCGGCAGATGGCTCGGTCAGGGCCCCCGGCTTTAGATGTTAGGCTTAGGTGAGAGGTATGGATATGTGGCCCAGCTTGCACCCCTTCATCATTTGGATAGGAGCGGCAGATACTGCCAAGATGGCGGATTCAAGCATATTATTGTTATACTTTATAAGGTCCTCAAAAATAATCAATAAAATGGCCATATGCATCTCCCAGATGCAGAGGCCGGGGGTCATCCTCCTTTCCGAAAAAGAAAAAAAAATCTATATCTATACAAATATAAAAAGACCCCGGGCAGATCCAACCGATCTCGGGCATCCATTAGCGTTAATTCGACAATCCTTATTATCCTAATGGTGAGCAACTAAACATCTTTAGCACTAAATGCATTTACTGCTAATTAATCATTTCTTCCCCGATCCCTTTCCTTACGTAACCTTTCACACGAAAGGAAGTTGCTACAGCCCATGATGCCGCCCCATCACCTAGTTTCAGCGACACACGACATCCCCATCGCCTCGACCCGCAGCAGCTTCAAGGACGCCGCCCCTCACATCTCTGTGCCGCCCCTACCCATCGCCTTTGCGTGGCCTTGGCCGTAGCGACGCAGCCGCAACTTCAAGGACGCCGGCTGTCAGGGACGCCGCCTAGACCTCCAGGCCAACCGGCGGGGGCACGTCGAAGGCGCCGCCTGGACCGCCTGGTCGTCCATCGTCGTCGGACTGTCAGGGACGCCGCCTAGACCGTCTGGTCGTCCATCGTCGTCGGACTGTCAGGGACGCCGCCTAGACCTCCTGGTCGTGCATCAGTGACAGACCTAGCCCACTGGGTCAGGGTGGGCTAACAGTGGAATTGTACATATAATTTTTTTTCTTTTATTCTTTTAGCTTTTTCCTATGGTATAAAGCCCATTATCCAATCTCAGGGTGGGTCGTGGCCCACCCTGTCCACCCTCTACACCCGCCCCTGCCGTCCATCGCCGTCGGACTGTCAGGGACGCCGCCTGGCCGTCCGTTGACGTCGGACCGTCAGACCATCAGGGACACTGCATGGACCGCCTGCCTGTCCCTCTCTGTCGGGCCGTCTGGGAGACGCCGCCATCAGGGGGCATGCCGTCGTCAAACATGCAGCCGCCGGGCCAGAGGTCTTTAATCTCTGCTTTCTTCATTTCTTCTGGAGAAGATTGATTCACATTTCACTGAACAAAAAAGTAGCTTGTATGCATTAAAAACTGAACCCAAATCAGGCTTAGTAAAACTGAACCAAAAGCAGCCTTGTGTGCACACATTCAACAGTTATTAAGCTTCATTACCAACATGTGCTATAAAACAATTAGGTTACACAGTGATACGAAACTTTTGGTAGCCGCTGGGTAGTGGATCAGTTGTGCTGATTTGAATGAATTGTGTTTAGATTTTTGGATTTCTCTTTTAGCAGCCTCGGGACAAGGTATGTGCCTCCTCCCCTTGTCACTTGCATATACCATTAACTACGTTGGATTAGTACAATTTTCAACCCATTTAAACGAAGAGATGGACCTGCCGCTGGTGATGCTTATACAAACTATTTTTTTATGCTACTTTTCTAAAGAAAATTCAGGTATATCTTAAAGCCGGATTAAGATACACGTGCACGTGCGTGTTTATAGTAAGAAAAAAAAAGAAAGGGGTTAACAATATTAATGCTCAAAAGAAGGAGAAAGACACACCAAAACTCAAAAAGGTTTTACTCTCCCGACATCAAGTTACTCAAATTTTGCCCGGCTAAATCACCCTTAGAAGATGTCTTTCCCGCAATTTCCGTTTCACGTCGCGTTGGCTTCACTCGCACACAAAGCAACCTGTACGCCAACGCCAGTCTGACCGCGCAACGAACTGAACCCAAATGCAGCGCGAGATATGCGAGGACGATGTCGACTTAGGCGGGCGGCGAGAGATCCAGTGAGGCACCGCATCTGGAGACGCGGCAGCATGTGTGGCTGGCGCCCCCCTCCCCTGTCGCGCGGCACGGTTGAGTTTGTGGCTCGGGTCGGCGTCACCGACCACAATCATGGCATATCATTAGCAGACGCTGATTGGACAAGGTGATGAGGAAGAGCCATTGGATCATACAGTATCATTCATTCGATGGCGTGCCGCTGTCCAGTAGTAGGCGAGCTAGGCTGCGTTTACGTCACCTCAAACCCGAGGCCAAAGTTCATCCATCTGCAAAGTGATCATCGGATAATGTAAGCCCTGCAACTTGCAAGTGTTTGTGGATGGCCTAAGGGTAATGGGCGAAGCACGGTGTAAACTAGTCGGAAAAGTCCACGAACACCACAGCCATCCCTTTAGAGCATCTACAGCCGGACGTCTCATGCCTGTCTCAAAACATCCGGACGGCCCGTCCGGTCATTGACCGGTCACGTTTTTCTAACCCAGCTTGTCGCCTCAAACGACCCTCAAACGTCCGGACTGTCCGGTATCCCTTATATCCTGCCAAAATATAGAGAGAATATAGGGCGTCCGGGCACGCCCGCCACGTCGGCCCGGCCCACCCCTACCCCACTCCGTCCTCACAAATACCTCCAATCCTGAAACCCTAGCTCACTCCACTCTCGATCTGTTTCTTCGTCTTCCCTCCTATTTGTTCGATTCGATCCACTCTGACCATTCCAGTGACTGCGGCCACCATGTCGAGCACCAGCAGTCGCTCCTCCTCCGACTCCGACGAGGATCTAGCCCTCCGCATTGCCCTCGAGAGGTCGAAGGTGGACACGAATGGCAGTTCCGGATCGGCCTCGCCTCTCCCTCGCGCCGCAGTGAGGAAGCTGACGCTGGCTCCTCCCGACCCACGCTTGCACTACAACAAAAACAGTCACTAGACACGCTCAATTTCATACCTATGGACGTATTGTTTCATCTCTAGGCAACTATAGAGTCGTATTAGTAAAGCGTCCTTGGAGCGTATCCCCACGGACCGTCTCAACCGTGTAGACACGTTTGCCGAGCGTGTCCTACATGGCATGAGACGCTTTCTAGGGACGTCCAAAATTGTGTCTACATGTAGAGACGTTATATTAGGCATGCTTCTATTACGTCTCTACACATAGACACGTTTCATTCGCCTCTTATAGTCGTCTCTAAATATGCATAAGCATTTTTATACAAATGAAATATTTTACTTCAAATATTATTTGATTTATTTCAAATTTGTTTCATCATTTTAAATTCAATTAACGTCTCTACTCAGAGACAAGTTTTATTCGCGTCTTATACTCGTCTCTAACTATACATAAGCATCTTTATACAAATGGAATATTTTGCTTCAAATATTATTTGGTTTATTTCAAATTTGTTCCATTCTTTCAAATTCAATTATTGTATCATGCCATGGCTGCACATGTAGATTGTTCAAATAATATCATGATACGAAGGCATCATTGCACGTGATAGATGCATTTGCAAACAATAGCAACCACAGGAACAACATCCAATGCAATAATTAGCAGGAACTCTTCAGAAAGTACGTGGAGTTCCCGGCTGAATAATATCAAACATTCATAAGAAACATGCGTCGGCGCAAATAAATAAGAAATATCTTATAGACTAGAACTATTTTTCTCTATGAACCTAAAATCTGTACATAATCCATAATATTTGTTCATTCAAATATAGATTCATCAACTGCTCCTGACTCCTCCAATGCACCCCCTTTTCAAATCCTCAACTATCCAGCTACTCCCAGCTCCTTTAATGCACCCCCTTTTCAAGTCCTCATGGCCCTGGAAAAGAGATGAACAACATGAACATATATGTTTATAGAGAAGTGGAAGATAAGTGATTCTTTGATGATTTTATAAGAAATGTGGCATACCAATGTTTTTTTGTTGTGATGGAGTGGTTGGCTTAACTATTTTTACCTAAAAATAACAAAGATAATTGATAAATAACATCATACATGTGCAGATTGGAGCACACACAATGCTTGTATGGAAACATACTTACATCTGACCGAGGCGAAGCAATAATAGAACCAATAGCATGCCTTACTGTTTGGAGTTTTCATATGGTCTAACTAGTCTCTCATCTCCTAGACATGTATAGCAGCGAACAAGAACTGCAATGTATTGCACTCCAAGCATGTTTCCTCCAAACACGTTTTCTCTGTACTCACTAAAGTTTCTTTGGCGACAAGTTTGTCTTTGTTTCTCAAGTTCATAGAATACAACACGGCTGTAGTTTTATCCTGTTGTTCAAGAAATTAAACATTTGTTATTGATGATCCCGAGAAGATTCCATTTTACGCAAATAGGAACAATTTCGCAAAGAATTAGATCAACTATGTATTATACAATCATTGTCATTTGGATATCTAGCTTATATGTACCCGCTTAGTGACTTGGTGACGACCACATGGCTTGGTTGCATTGCTATTTTCAGCATGAGCATTCTGCAATTAGATAGGAATACGCGTGAATGGAGACACATGATCAACGACAATCAAGAATGATAATTTAGAAGATTTCTATTACATGCACTAATTAATGAGCCTTATTCTACACGTACTTTGGTCTGCACACTTTGCTATCAAATTAGATTAAAGTCTTACTACAAAATTATTTATTGTGAAAACTAAACATGAATGCAACATGCAAACAAATGAAGAGTATACACTGGAAACATAATTCACCTAATATTCTTGGGCCTGGTGTTCCTCAACATATATCCAAGGTTTCCATCAAAAAGTACATCTATGTGAGGTTGGTGTTTTATTACAACTCATGTATCTATTAGAAATTAATTAATTATTTTCTTTGAATACGATATCTCTTGGAGCAGCAATGATATGTGTGTGACGGACTTGTGGTTCCATCAGGCCAAACAGTGTTATTGTTGTATGCAATACAATTTTTAATTGCTTGATTAAATTTGACTTACAATCTGCTTGTGGTGTCACGACAATATTTAAAACGAGCTTCTCAAAATGGGATTGGTGTTTCATAATAATGTCATTTACCTTGCCCTTACACACAAAATTAGACAACCTCTTGTACAGTCATTGGCATTTCGATATGTAGCATATGTTTCCCTGCTTAGTGACTTGGTGAAGTCGTAAACTTGGTTCAGGACCACATTGCTGCATTGCAAGAACATTTTCAGCATGGGCATTCTGCAAAGCAGCACAGGAACAATCTAAAAGAAACAATCACCAGTTTAGTGATTTCACTAGTACAAACTACAGAACTACAAAAGCAACTGCTCACCCAAACAGTTTAAAAAAACAATTGTGATGGGACTTTTCCCAAATGGTTCTGCCAACATAGCTTTTGAATGTTTCGTGTTACTAATAACTATGTGTGATGTGCAGATAAAAAACTATGTATGATCTGGCTTCAATGTGTGTTACTAGTTACTCTGCTCCTACATGGAGGAGAGCTTCTGCGTTTTGCACAGCCGAACAGTAGAACCTTTACACCGGTTAAGCCACAAGAAATCAAATTACGCCATGAGTTTGAGATCAAAGAATTTGAGTAATTTCTAAACCAAGACATGAGAGAGCACGACACAATGGTTAGGACCAATACGGACCTGGGGCTCAGCTACCCTATGCAGGATGGTTGTACTTCCGTCCTTACTCTGTTTAATCCACATGTAGGTTCAAGACGATGTTTCTCGTTGTAGCAGATGATTCCTCCGCCCTACCGAACCGCCGCCGTCTGCCCTGACGCACATGTCGGCTGGTCTCTGTCCCCCAACCTCCACGGCCTCGAATCGGCCGCCCACCTGCTGAGCCTCTGTCAAACCGCCCACCAAGCCAATCGATCGCCGTCCGCCGTTCATGTATTGAGGTGGTGCAGATCATAGGTTAGCGGATTGGAGGGATGGATTGGAGGGATCGACTAGATGGATTTGAATGGATTGGGAATTTGGGATTTAGGAGGTTGTAGAAGAGGAGTAGTGGAGAGATGGCGGCGTGGGTGAGGAGAAGTGGAGATAGGGCGGCGTGGCGGAGTATATATTACGAGGATTTTTTTTCTCAATAATAAGAGCGCTGGTGTGCTATTTTTGTTTGGCGGCAAATGGAAGATACGGCGCCAAATGCCAAAATAATTACCCCCCAATGAATCTATTTTTATTATTTCCATATACATCGTGAAATGATTTTCCCCCACAAAAATAGAATTCCATCATATCATATTGTGAAAGGGGATTCTTGTGTATAAGGGCATCTCCGATTCTGACCGCTAAACGGACACTGTGTTTGTCGGCGGCGACATGGTATCCAGTCATCCAACTGTGCCCGCATACATTTCATAGAGGATTTGAAAAAAA
>NC_041383.1:739887704-739889576 GCF_002162155.2 Triticum dicoccoides | reverse complement strand
GGGAACCTTGTTAAACATTTTCAAAATCCTCAAAAACCTAACAGAAAAAAAGTTACGGGCCTTTTTAGATCTAGAGTGGAAAAAATCGAAAAAAATTCAAACTGTGGTCAAACAATGGTCAAACTAATTATTCTACAATATTAGTGTTACTAAATAATTATTTCAGTTATTTTGAATTTTGGTCAAATCTGGTCAAACTATGGTCAAACAATGGTCAAACTATGGTCAAACAATGATCAAACTAATTATTCAAGAAATATTAGTGTTACTAAATAATTATTGTTTTTTAAAACAATAGTTTCAAACTCAAATAGTGAAATGTGTCACTTCATGCTCAAGCAAAATTCCTGAAGGTTAATAGGATTGACATCTTACTATTGTCAGGAAAACAACAAGTGCAGACTTGGAAACAAGGGAGAATAAAACCCGGAAGTTAAGCGTGCTCAGGCTGCGGGAGTGGGAGGATGGGTGACCGTTCGGGAAGTTAGATGATTTGGAATGATGAGGGGTGATTAGAGATTAGAGGATAAATTGAGCAGTGATGAGGGGTGGTGATTAGAGATTAGAGGTTAAAATAATTCAGAAATTTGAAAATAAAAAAATTTCAAAAAAAATTCAAAAATAAAAATGGTAAAATTTCCTTTAGTCCCGCCAACCGGGATTAAAGTGGAGCTCCACGTGGCTGCGGCCTTTAGTCCCGGTTAGTTTAAGAACCGGGACTAAAGGGGAGAGGCATTAGTAACGACCCTTTAGTCCCGGTTCAAAAACCGGGACTAAAGGGCCTTACCAACCGGGACAAAAGCCCATTTATCTACTAGTTATGTGAAGCGGTGAGGACGACATTGGAGCCCCGCTTAAATAGACGTGACCAGACGAGGCAAAGGGACGAAAAGCCATGGGAAACCGGCTTCAATGCGACACAACAACCGGAGTAGGCTTCTCGGTCGTCGTCTTGTCATTGAAGTCACGCCGCGTGCTCGTCCGGTCACGTCGCGTCGCTCTGACCGGCATCAATTTCGCTATGGAGTCACAGTGACAGGCATGAATGTGTGGCAACCGCTTCACCCAGAGAGGGTTTTGTGTGGGACTAGGGTGGCGAACGCGTAGGTGGTAGCGGTCGGTATGCTGACAAAGCCCCCCTTGTTTGCGATTAATTTGCAGGAAAATGGACAAATGGGCCAGTTTGCGGACCGATGGGGTACCGCGTTGGATGACAAATTGCACCCTCAATTGATTTACAATCCTCATCTTCGAAACCAATCACATTGAACACTTTTTTGTGTTCAACTTTTGGCCAAATAGGGCTATATTTGTTTGTAAAATTTTATTTTTAATTGGTTCAGCAAAAACAATTGAAAATCTCCCAGGATACTGATCATCATATGGACAATTTGTTTTTCGGTTCAAATTTGAGGCCAAATTTTGGTTGAAAAGAATTGACAATTCATTGGAAAGATGACTCCAAATTTGATGAAAATTTCCGAGAGTAATAGTCATCATATGCCTGTCATTGTGTCAAGATTTCATCAAATTCTGGACACTTTTTTCGGTTCAAAATTTGGTAGCTAGATCATCAACAAAGAACATATCTTTGGTTATGTGCATGTCGATCACCATTGATTTTCCTTTTGCGGGTATCTTCAGTCCTAATGTTATGTACAATAGCCGAGAAACAATATGGACCATGATACACACACCACAAAAATGAACAGAAGCAAACTTAACGCTGGACACATCCAACGTTTTACGCATGCTAAACATGGATTAAGCCATATTTTTCGGTAAGACATGGACCATGGCAGCATGAACGATACTCAAGAATTCAAGATAAGTTCATCTACCAACATTACAAACAGTCATTCCTCAAGACTC
>NC_041383.1:739884958-739885787 GCF_002162155.2 Triticum dicoccoides | reverse complement strand
ACAATCGGAAAAAGGGATTTTCAGGATATGCTACCACTTGCCTTACTGATGCGGGGTAGGATGACCTGAAAACACAACTTAGGTGAGTGGCACTTGTCAATTTTTAATCAAAAATCCTCCAAAACTGCAGCTTCTTACTTGCATTTTGGAAATTACTATGTTCTTCAGTGTTATAAGCATGATTCAGCTTAATACATGCTACATATTGTTTTATTACCGAGTGGGTAATCCACTTTACATCCAATGCTTAATACTTTTGTACGAATGGTATGTCTCTCTCTGAGGAGAAGGGCAGCAAGCTCACTCCAGAATCCAAATAAAGCAATTTAAGTGTCTCCATGTTCACCAGGACAACCAGAAATTCATCGAAAGAAGTCAAAGGCAAACCTTAGTTCAGTGCATCCGAACATATCGGTCAGGTTCGAAAATATGGTAAAAACTACCTTTAGCAGACTTCGTTAAGAATATATCATCAGTATATAGCATGGTCATGAACCTGTCGTGAGTATACATGCCAGTTAACACATCAAAAAGAATATTAACCAGTGACTGCTACATAATACCATTAGTATCAGATGCAAACCAAACAGATCCAAACATGAACATCGACTATAAGTTGTCTTAATTTTAGATGTGAACATCCAAACATGGTGATTTCTGAAATTGAACCAGGGAATCAATTGCTAAAATTAAACATGAACATGAACATCCAAACATGGTGATTGCTGATATTAAACAAGGCAATCCAAACATGATGATTGCTGAAATTAAGCAAGGGAATTGATTGATTACCACTGACTCGACTATTTGTTGGTGAAGCTACCAACGA
>NC_041383.1:739869694-739884402 GCF_002162155.2 Triticum dicoccoides | reverse complement strand
GTTGCAGTTAAAGTACAGTGTTGCTGATGGTGGCCCCCTGATGTCTTCTCCTTGCCCTGGTCCAACAGGGTATGAGAGGCCATCACCTCATATGATTAAGCTGCAATGGAGTGGGGCAAGAGCACGGTAAGGGGCAGTAGATGGAATACCCTCTGCAGTGGAGATCTAGGCGGTGCAAGGATGCAGGAGGAGGTAGCCCGGCGGCGGCATAGTGGACAAAAACGGCAGCCAGCCGCTGTGGATACTGGCAGGGGGGCTAGGCGGCGTACGGGTGTAGGAGAATCCAGTCGGCCGCGGTGGAGATTGACAGGGGGAGGCGGCACAGGGGTAGGAGGAGAGCCCGGCGGCGCCAAAGGTGGGCAGTGGAAGGTCGTGGTGGTGGGATAGGGAGAAAGAGGGCACGCACTGAGATTTTGTTCCGTTCGTGGGCAGAGATGGGCCAGGTAATTTTGGCCCATTTTTTATTTGGTTTTATTATTTCATTGTTAAACTCTTCTATGTATTCTATAAAACGTCTCAAAAATCGTCTCTACCTATTTACACATGTAAAATTAATAAATGTGATAACCCAATAGGTTAAGATTTGTGGCGTTCTATACATCATCTCAAGAAGCGTGTCTACATAATAGATGCTTCCTGGTATAGGGACGAATATAAAAGCATCTTAGAAAAAGCGTGTCTACTGACATGTTTTGTTGTAGTGTTGGCTCCGCGCGAGCTGCTCAGTCCGCGCCTCCCCCACGCCGTCCCCTTACCACGTCGCCTGCTGCTCCCCCATGCGGGCAGTGGTGGGTGCTTGTGCCCGCCCCTGCGGAGCCGGCCCGGACACGCACGTCGGAGTCAGAGGCGCGGGAAAGGGAGGGGGACGCGGCGGAGAGCTTTGTCCATCGCCGCCACGGGTTACCCGCGGAGCCCGACGAGGACGATCGGCTTCTCGCGTGGGTCTACTGCTGGTCGCTTACGACGGCGGAGACAGACGCTCGGCGGCTCCGCCGGAATAATGCGAAGGCTCTCCGGCTAGTTATCGAGCAGTCCGAGCGCGAGGCCAAGGAGAAAGCGATGGAGGCGGCTCGGCTGGCCAAGCTGAAGCGGCAGCAGGACCGGGCAGTCCGGCGCCTCAAGGGCCTCATCATCGTATCCTCCTCTTCTTCCGACGATGATGGCTCCTCGTCCGACGAGTCAGACGATCCTCCACCAGGCGCCAACGGCTACAACTGCGCCGGCGATCGGAAGGGGGAGGGGCCGGCCTGGAAGTGGTGAAGATCCACTTTGCTTCAATTTAATTTCACGTTTTAGATGTAGTTTCAAGTTGTCCATCGTTTGAACTTTGGTGGTTGTTTGAACATATGATCTTTTGATGAAAGTATTGTGCTTGCGTGTGTTAGTTTGTTAATCTACGTGCTTTGATCGATGTTGCATGTTTTAGTATAGATATAAAAGATCGGATATGAGATATACAGATGTGGACGCCGTTATTTAAGGAGTACCCGATCACTGGCGTTTGAGGGGTCATATTTGTCCTCTTCGACCGTAAATGCTCGTACCAAAAGCAAAACAGTACTAGTACGACTACAAAATGATAGGAGAGCAGAGCAGTACGATACCGTCCACCTGCTCCAGTATCCAGAGACGCGGCGGCGGAGAGTGGTAAAAGTGTGGCTGGCGTCCCGCACAGCTCGCGCGCAAACGCACGGCGAGCTTCGGTGCATGCATGTACTACTTGGGTCGGCGTCACCGGCCAGCCAGAATCATACGAGAGTAGTACACCGATTGGTTGGACGCCGTGGCGATCGGCTCGCGCTCGTGGATATGATTGGAGGACCAAAATCTTTCGATGGCGTGGCGCTGTCCACTGGGCTAGCTGAGTCTACGTCACCGCGAACGAACCTGGAGTGAGACCGAGGCCTGGCCTGGAACCGAATTGGTTGAGGAGATGAACCTCACCTATCCGGAGATACGCGTTGGTTAGCGAAAGTGACCGTCGGATAAAACAGTTGCAATCTCTGCGCACTGCAGGAGGCGCAAGTTGTAGTTGTGCCTACTAGTGTTGTTTTTGGAGCTTTGGGGATTGGCCCGATGCTTGCACAGAATAATCCCCGGCGTAAGCATGACTTCACGCGATCCAGAGCGCAAGATCCCGCTGCTAAAGTCAGTGCCGCTTTTCCACCTTGACAGGAAAAGTCAATGCCACTTTGTGTGATCACGCCGCGAGAGCGCATCTCCTGTAAATTTCATTTGCAGGAGGTTTTTATTTATTTATTTATTTTTGCGGGTGCATTTGTAGAAAGTTTCACTCATGCACACAAGGTAAATTTTGCAACACTGTGTGTTTCGTGATTTTGTCACGACAGATGTCCTCGAAAAAGGGCTTAGTCGTGTGGCCATCATAGTTAGGTAGTAGCTTGAACGGAGTTGGTAGGAATTGAGAGACACGAATTTACCCAGGTTCGATCCCTCACGGTGGAGGTAATAACCCACTTCATGCTTGATTGATTATTGTTTGGGATCTTCATTACAAGGGTGTGACTTGGCTATCATAGTACTCAAGAGATTGTAACTTAGTCCTTTCTACCTCAAGAGCTCCCCTTTATGTAGGTTGAGACCCTGAGTATACAACAGAGCTCGGGTCGTAGTTTAACCCGTGCTCTAATCTGTTTCCTTCCCAGGCGCTGGGCCATAAGCTTGCCTGCTTCATGAGTCGCCCTCTGCGCCTTGAACCTTTGGTCATGGCGGCCCATACGATGAATCTGTTCTTCAAGTCACCAGTGGGGTATATGGGGTATATCCCCAACAGTGCGGGAACACGTGGAAGAAAAGCCGACCCAGTTAGTTATCACCATCCCACGTTATCACAACAGGATTTTTGACACAGTATAAACGCAAGCGCTAATATATACACGCATACACTCATCCCTATAAACGCCTCGTAGTCGACGGGAACGTCTCCTCTCACTGAAAGTGTATCGCCGGAAATCCTGAAATAAATTCAGAATAAATGCGAGTACCAGGACTTGAACCCTGGTGGGCTGAGGATACCACTGTCCACCTAACCATCCAAACAGAGGTTGGTTCGCATCACATCAGAATTTTTGAGATGTATATATATACTCTTGGCTCGGCTTATTAGGGCATCTCTAGCCGATCCTGAAAACCCATTAGAAAATTTTAAAATTTTGATTTAAGGGTTAAATCGGACCTAGCTGATCCCTTTTATCTTTAGCGCCTAAAAAATTTACTCCTCGCACATCTAGATCTTCAAATATACTCGGTCGAAGGAAGTTCTAGAGAGAAGTTTCGTTAGCTACAGAGGACGTGCTCGCACCTCCCCTTGGTTTAATCCACGTTGCCGCGTCCCAGCCCCCACTCCCAACTGCCGCTCTGCACGCTGCTCCAGCACATCGCCGCCGGTCAGTTCGCCTGCCTGCAGGCGCTCACAACCGTGCATCGCATCCTCCACCTCCCACGGGCAACGCCGCCAATCGCTGCTCCACTCGTGGCCCTCCCGCCATTCATCATCGTCATGTAGTCCGCTGAGCCAGCCATGTCCACCTCCACGTTCTCCTAGGGTGTGACCAACAGAGGCCACAGGTGCTTCATCTAAAGGAGTTCCCAACTAGACAGGCTCTCGACAGGCCGAGTCTGAGGTGGGGAGCACTAGGAATGAGAGCTTCGCCGCTCGGGCCTTCGACCTGAACATCCCGATGGTGTCAGAGTTCATGTGACGGTGGTGTGCCAAGGACAAAATGATGTCGGAGGACGAGGAGCAGGTGCAGAGTCCCCTCGCCTTGAAGAAGCCTCGTCTTCTCACCATGTCAGCAGCTAGCTTTTTTTAGTCTAACGTCAAAAGTTTTTGGTCCATCATTCCATGTCAGCAGCGCAAGGATTCAATCGGTCCATCAAAAGTTTTTGGTCCAGGCCAGTGGTGAAAATGAGTCCGGCCTGTCGTGGGAACAAGTTTGACAGTAGAAGTAGGCGGTATGTAGGAGAGGGCAGTGTCCTAGCTACGGTGAGATTGTACACACAGATTTACGAGTTCAGGCCCGTTTCGGAGGAGGTAACAGCCCTACGTCTCGGTGTCGTAGAGGCTTGTCGATTGGAGTGTGGAATAGTTACAGGGGGTGCAAACCCTTGTGCCAGAGGGGAGGGTGGCTTATATAGAGTGTGCCGACCCTTGGCTGCCCTCCATTACACAGGGATTCGATGAGAGTTAAGTCCTGAACGTTACTGGTAACGCCCGCATTAAATGGTCTTTATGACGACGGAGTGAATGCCTGACCGTTGCCATCCTAGGGTGACTCTAGGTATTCTGTACTCCGAGTGGATTCTTTCATGGTTGAGTGGAATGGGATATCCAAGTGGAATCTTTTGTCGAGTGGATTGTACTCCATGAAGATTTCAGTCGGTATCTTTTGTTGAACCTTATAGGCCTTGGACTCTCGTGTAGTGTCCTTGGGTAGGGCGTCTAGGTCAGGCCTAAGACCCTACCCTAGGTACATGTCATCGTCAGTTGCCCCCGAATGGATCGAGGACCGAGTGAAGAAGGGTTGAAGTTGATTCTGACCCGATTCTATGTCTCGGAGACATTTCCTCAAGGGCCCGACAGCATGATGGCATTTTAACCCTTCATCAGTCGCCTTGATTGATTCTGGCTCCTGGAATTTCCGAGTGAATTATGTTGTATGTCTTCGAGTAGATTGGATTTGAATATCTATGGGGTAATCGACTGATTTGCGATGTTCGGATTTCACAGGATCCAAAATTTAGAGAAGCGCGCAGGACGGGGCATGGCGCGGTAAGCAGGCCAGGTGGATAGGGACTCCTCGATCTTCGCGCCGCCTTTTTCACCATGTATTGGGGCGGCGCCGGTTGCGGGATGCACTAGGATTGCACGGGCCCACGAGGCAGTCACTTGGATGTGTGGCCATAAAAGGCACTGTTGTCGATGCATGGTACTATGCTCTCCATTCGCCTCTTTCCTCTCTACTTATCCACCTCTTCTTCCCCCAATGCCACGCCCTTCAACCAACTCTTCTCGAGCTCCGCATCAATGGCGAATGACAAGACTACGACTTTGGAGCGCACAAAGAAGTCGACAGCTAAGGACAAGAAGGCGGCGAAGGGGTCGACCTCGTGGTCCGCTCTTTCGCCTGGTTGGATCCAGGGGGATTAGATCCCCTCCACCGTCACGGAGGAGGATCTGGTGAATCTCACCACCGACAACCTAATTGCGGAGGGGTCTTGGAGGTTGCTAGAGGGGGAGATCGAGCCCACGCCGCGCGAAGGCGAACGTGTTCTCCTCACGACACACGCCGATCGAGGTTTCTCTCGGCCTCCTCACCCATTCTTCCGAGATTTCATGAACTTTTTTGGCGCTTAGATCCACCATTTTCCTCCCAACACCATCTTTTATCTTGTTGCATTCGTTTTGATGTGTGAGAATTTCTTGGGGTGTCAGCCACACTAGGGATTGTTCAAGCATATTTTCACTTGTCGATCTCAGTCGGTGAAGGAAGCCAATCCGACTAACAAGAGGACACACGTGATTCAAATGTGTGGGAGTTAAGAATCCAGATGAGGGGTAGGAGCTCTTTTCCTACTATGACCTTTCCTGAATCTGTTAGAGGGTGGCAGTCGACCTGGTTCTATTGTAAGGATGTCCCAACTCCTGGTCAGTCGACTGGTCTTCCGCATTTCTCTATGGAAAGGCTCTACGCCCCTCGCTCATTGACCATAGAAGAACATGAGAAGGGTGAGGTGGCCATCCTAGTCGAAGCGGTTGTGGCGCTGATCAAGGGCAGAGTGACTGGCATGGATTTGATGGAGGTGTTTCTCGGTCGATGCATCCAGCCCTTGCAAGCTCGCGACCATCCCATGTGGATGTACTCAGGCCCAGTAGACATCACTCGGACCCACCCAGAGGAGGTTGGAGAGGAGACGATGGCGCAGTGGCTTTGTGTCACGCCCAATATGCGACCCTATCCAAAAGGAACTCGAAGGTCCCACCAAGGATGGACCCGCATATTGAAACGCTTTTGCAAGGTGGATATCATTACATCAACATTACATAATAGATGGGGATACATACATAAGGCATACAATGCCACTCGAATACAACATCACAATGCATAAGATCAACATCCGACTACGGATGAAACACAAACAGAAGCTCAAACGACATCCACCCTGCTAGCCCAGGCTGCCGACCTGGAACCTATCCCCTGATCGAAGAAGCAGAAGAAGAACTCAACGCAAACAAGCATCGCTCTCGCGTCATGATCATCGCATAACCTGTACCTGCAACTATTGTTGTAGTAATCTGTGAGCCACGAGGACTCAGCAATCCCATTACCATGGGTATCAAGACTAGCAAAGCTTAAAGGGGTAAGGAAGGGGTAAAGTGGTGAGGCTGCAGCAGCGACTAAGCATATATGGTGGCTAACATACGCAAATAAGAGCGAGAAGAGAGCAAGCGGAACGGTCGTCAACTAGTAATGATCAAGAAGTGATCCTGAACTCCTACTTACGTAAAACAAAACCCAAAGACCATGTTCACTTCCCGGACTCCGCCGAGAAGAGACCATCACGGCTACACACACGGTTGATGCGTTTTAATTCGGATCTGGTGTCAAGTTATCTACAACCGGACATTAACAAATTCCTATCTGCCTATAACCACAGGCACGACTTTCGAAAGATTATACCCTGTAGGGGTGTCCCAACTTAGCCCATGACAAGCTCTCGCGATCAACGAAGGAATAGACCTTCTCCTAGGAACACCCGATCAGACTCGGAATCCCGGTTTACAAGACATTTCGACAATGGTAAAACAAGACCAGCAAGACCGCCCGATGCGCCGACAATCCCGATAGGAGCTGCACATATCTCGTTCTCAGGGCAACACCGGATGAGCAATCCGTACAACTAAAACCAGACCTCAAGTTTCCCTGAGGGGGCGCTGCAAAGGGCTCTAGTTCGGACCAACACTTAGACAAGCACTGGCCCGGGGGGGCTGTAATAAAGATGACCCTTGGGTTAATTACTCCCAAGGGAAATATAGGTGGTGGTGAGGCAAATGGTAAAACCAAGGTTGGGCCTTGCTGGAGGAGTTTTATTCAAAGCGAACTGTCAAGGGGGTCCCCATAAATCACCCGACCGCGTAAGGAACGCAAAATCCAGGAACATAACACAGGTATGACGGAAACTAGGGCGGCAAGAGTGGAACAAAACACCAGGCATAAGGCCGAGCCTTCCACCCTTTACCAAATATATAGATGCATTAATAATATAAGAGATATTGTGATATCCCAACCAAAATCCTGTCCACCATGGAGCAATCTTCAACTTCACCTGCAACTAGCAACGTTATAAGAGGGCTGAGCAAAGCGGTAACATAGCCAAACAATGGTTTGCATAGGAAAGGTGTCAAAGGTTAGAGGTTCATGGCAATTTGAGATGGCTTGATAAACAGATGATAGGTAGCGCGACAAAGCGATAGAACGAAGCAACTAGCATAGCAATGATAGTAGTGAGATCCAGGGTAGCGGTCATCTTGCCTGAAATCCCGCTAGGAAGAAGAACGAGTCCATGAAGAAGATGAACGGGAGCAGTCGAACGAATCCTCACAATCGCAACATTACCGGAACTAAGAAGCACCACCGGAAAGAAACAAACAACATGGTAAACACACAAGCATAATCATGGCAAGATGCACAATCAAGTATGATGCATGTCCAGTTTAAAGAGGCATGGCATGGCAAAGTTCAACACACAATACTACAAGTTAAGTGGAGCTCAATATGCAACGAGTTGCATATTGACAAAACACCACATGCAATTTGTACCCAACAATATTAAATATTGTTAAACATGGCAAGAGGTGAAACGTATGAAAACTACCTATCTAGGCAAGTTTAAATGAGGCCGGAAACAACAAACAACATTTCCGGAAAATCCTCATATGCAAATTTTAGATTCGGTACTGTTCTGCCCTATACACAATTTTAGAGTTGTTAAACAGGAAAATAAAGTGCACCATGTTAATCTAGGCATTTTCCCACCCCATTTACATATAAAGTTTATTTAAAATGGAGCTACGGTTATTTAGTTATGAAATAAATCATTTTAGCATGGCATTTAAGCAAATTTAAACAAACAGTAAGTTAAACATTTTAAACATGGATAAAAATGGCATATTATGAAACTAGATGAAAAACTAAGCATTTGACATATCTAAAGTTTTTTACATATGATGCATATTTTGTGAGTTATTAAATGCATGAACAATAGGGGGTTTTCTGCAAATCTGTTAAACATTGAATAATTGCTAAAATCGTCCAGATGGAAAAAAACATGTCACAGGCCGAAACCACTGGAACAGGCCCAGCAGAAGGAAGGAAAAAAAAAGGGAGGCGCTGGGGGCCTCTCCCATGGGCTGAGGCCCGGTTCGGTGAAGGCCGGCTGGGCGCTGGGGACTTGGCGCGGCTGGGCCTTGCTGGACCTCGGAGGCCGCTGGAGTGGCCGCGGAAGGGAGCTGGGCCGGCTTGAGTCAGCGCTCTGGCCTAGGCGAGAGGAGGCAGGGCGCAGTCAACACGAGGCACGGAGGAGCGAGCGACTGCTGTTGCTCGAAGCAGAGGAATAAGGCGCTGGCGGCCGGCTACGGGACTCCGCGACGGCGCGACAGCGGATCTGGGCGAGCTCCTCGCCGGATCGAAGGAGCAGCGACGCGGCAAAGTTCGGGCGGCTCCCTGGAGCTGCGGCCACCATGGCTGTTCCTGGAACAGAGAGGGAGAGGCATGAGAGATGAGGGAGAGAACCAGAGGGAGAAGGGACGGAGGAGAAGAAGAGGGGAAGGGGCGACGGGGAACCGGGACGGCCTGGCCGGAGAGGCTGGCGACGCGACGGAGAAGGGGAGCACCGCGGCAGGGAGCTCCGAGGACGGGAGAGCTGCGGGACGCGAGGCTGCAGGGAGCCTCGGCTCGATGAGGAGAAGGAGCTCGGGCACGGGAGGCTTGAGGCCGCGGGGTCCTCGTGACGCGGTTCCTGTTGGAGCTCGAGGGAGAGGGCGCCGCAAGGCGGCTGGCTGCGGTGGATGGCGGAGTCGGGCAGGAGCACGGGCTCGGGAGAGAGCCTCGATCCCGACGAGATCGAGCAGGGATGTGGCTGGAATCGAGGAGAGGTGGGGATCGATGGATTTGGAAGTTTCGGTGATGGCTGGTTGGAGCGAAGGGGATCTGGGAGGATCCCGAGGGGGGATTTGGTGGGGAGTGCGGCGGCGGGTGAAGGGACAAAGTCCCTAGATTTTAGGGTTAGGACTATTTATATATACAATAGGTGGATTAGGTTAGGGCTACCTCATCCCTACGATCGTAAATGGACGGTCACGATAAAATAGTTAGGGAGCCCAAATAAGAAAACGGAGATGTTTTATAGATGTTTGGGGATGATCTGAATTCAACTGTGATGACTGAGCGGGTCAGGTCCGGGCAGGTTTCGGGTGCGCACGCGAGGGGGCTGTGAGCTGGCAATAGAGGTTAGGTGGTCACGGAACGGACAACGAAGGCAAGGGGTTTGATGAGCTCAGAAAAGAGAGAGAGAAGAGAGCGGTCCGGTTGATCTGAGAGAAGGTCAATCGAGACATGGAAGAAGCGGCAACTATGAGCGGATGCATATTTTATAAAAACGATGCTGATGCAATGCGCATGATGCTATGAGATGAGATGCATAACAAGAACAAAATGCAAAACAACAGACAAAACCCAACCACGGAGGAAATAATAAATCACGTAGCCGGAAATGGCAAGAGTCGGAGTTACGAATATGGAAAGTTGTATCCGGGGCGTTACAACACTCCACCACTACGAGAGGATCTCGTCCCGAGATCTAGGATGGCACCGGAGGGAAAAGGAAGAGGAAGATAAGCGGTAAAACTAAGTTGCTTCTTCGACCAATGAGTGAAACCACGAACCTTGAGAGGTTGAACAAATTGAAAGGAACAAAACAACGGAGATGACCAAGATTGCAAACAGTCCGTTAGAAAAGAGGAACAAGGAACATTCGAGAACCTTGTAGGTTGCAAAGACATGAATCAAGAGTTTAATTGACAAGATAGAATTCGAAACCACTCCGGTTAAACAAGATGAGAGAGGAAGAATTCGGGCAGCACTCCGGTTGAGCATGGAAAGAAAAGAACATGAACTTGAGAAGATGAGAGGATACTTGATGAAATCAACAACACACTGCCTCCGGAAGTATTGAAAAAAATGGCACAATGGGTAAGAAGGATTTCAGACAGCACTCAGGTTGAAAAGAGAGGCAAAACTTGATAAGATGAAAGAACTTGAAGAGATGACACAACACTCCGGTTAAATGGAGAAGCAAGGAGAAGAACATGATCTTGCCAAAGCAAGATGATGAGTGAAAAGAGCAACATCACAATGCCTCCGGAACGAAAGAATAGAAGCTAGATTGTTGGGATAAAGGGGCGGAGAAGAAAATGCCAACTTGTACCACAAATCAGCTTGGAAAGCATCCTTGCAAAGAAGAATAGAACGTAGTTGTTGGAAAACCAACAATGAAACGAATAAACTTGTAGTGGGCTTATGGAAACATCTCAACGCTTGAAGTGAAATTCTGCCACTAACGAAAAACAATTGCTTGTTTGAGATCAAAGAAGAGATGAAAACTGCTTTTGCCGAGAGGATAGGAGAAAACTTGAATCATTGATAAGCACCACAAATAGCAACACTCCTTAGGGAAGGCTTTAGGTGAAATCTTTACCGAGCTAACTCCAACGAAGAGATTGATGGATTTAAAATACCTCATTCTTGAGAACATGTGAATCAAGAAACACGAACTCAAAATTATCAAGAATGACATAACACCACCTCAAATGATAAGGTAGAAAGAATTGCACTTTGGAATGCAAGAAGAAGAGTACTTGAACTCCTCAAAACAAAACATGTGTTGAGCACCATGTTTAATTTTGAGTATAGCTTGATGGATCATAACTTCAAGAGAAATCTTGAAGAACAATTGAAGAATGAAAATAATCCTTGATGAACTATCGTGTAGAGCCTCCATGAAGAACTCCGGTAATGAAAGGATGATAGAAAGAAAGAGAAGTTGAAAACACAAGGTGAAACCTTGCAATGATTTAGATGGAGCTTTGCGATGATATAACCAAGAGAACTTGGAACTCCGGAAAGAAAAAATGAATACTAGAACCGAGAATTACTTCATCATGAACAATCTCCGGAAGAAGGAATTAATCACTTGGATGAAACAAGAATAAGAATTATGTCATGCCTATCCTTCACCAATTTAAATTGATGACAAGCAACGGATTTGGCATACTACTTATTCTCGTAGAAAGAATTAACAGAGATATAGCATAAACTTGAGAAGGTATTGATGGAACCACCGATGGGATTTGGAAACAACGAATATTTGATATCATAACGGAGGAATAGAAATCCTGAGCGAACCACCGTAAGAATTGAAAATGAAAGTAGCAAAGGCACAATTCACCGGGAAGAATTGGAAAACAAATGAAGATTCTTGAGGCGATTTAGATACATGAGAACGAAGAGATCATGAACTGACTAGAGGGTATTTGAACGATTCACCGGTAAGATTTGGAGAACAAGAGTTGAAGGTTGAGAATGAGTAATATTCAGAAATGATGGCATTCGGATTATCAAGAAAGGAAGCAACTCCTGAAATGCATCAGATGGTTGAAAAGAATTCTCACAATCGAAAACAATTATGAGGATAGCATGAAGCTAGAACCATGAATCTTGAAGAGAATGGAGCAAGATTTAAGAGAAACTCTTCTTCGGTCTTCAAATGTTGAGAATGACGACGAGGAACACCAGCAAAATTACTGAGATACTCCGGTATGATGACAAGCGAAGAGGTTGAGCCAACAATGAAATGATTTGAAATCGATCTTGGAAAGGCATCTGACTGATGATAATTCATTCTTACGTCAAACTTCGAAAGACTTTGGGAATGGCTCCGAGAAAATTAGAAGAGTCAGGTAAGATCCTGGGAAAAGACCTGTGGGTTAGGGCCCACTCAAAAGATACACCATTGAACAGTTGATTGAAAGGGGGGATTGCACCGGTTGAATTAAATGACTTGAATGAGATAACAACCTCGAAATATCTTGAACGTATTGAGAATGGAAACACAAGTCTTGTGAGATATCTTCAGCACTCCAGAACAAATGAATAGCCAGAGGTGAGTGATTGAGAGGTGCATCGGCATGAGAAAGCATTAGAAACGAGGAAAGGAATATGATCAACACTGAAAGCTTGAATTGGATCCACCGGAGAAGAATACGAGAATGAAGAATGATGAACTTGAAGCTCGTGAGCATCTTCATGAGGGATCACCGGATCAGAACATTGATTGAAAAGAGTGAAGTGACTTCACATGAATAAATGGATACTTGATTAAAATAAATGAGTCCTTGAAGAAAAGGGTGGGAGGGCGGGAAAACAAAGGCAACTTGGGGACGGATGAAACAAACACCGTTGAGAAAACTTAGAATTGATCTTGCAGATGTTGAAATGATCGAATCCCTTGAAGAGAAGCACGTCAGTTGGAAAGAATTGGGATGACAATCTCGATGATCAAGAAGGATTACCACTCCCATAGAAATATGAGAACACCGCTTAGGAAAGGTATGGAATCAACACTTGACATTGAAGCAACTCGAATACCACAACTCAAAACAAAACAAAGGATTTGGCTTGTAGAATAAGCTGGAACAAACATATGATAGAGATTCTGTCTGAAGTTTTCGTGGTGGGGCCCACACGGGCTCGAGTGTACAGCACCATCATGTACAAGGCAGTGCACATGACATACGAAGTGTCCCCGAACCAGCATAGCCAAGGGTTCTTTAAGACACAACGAGACCACTGTAAAAACGACCATGGAAAGGCGGACCACTAGACGTCAAACCCCAATCTCATATCATGCATCTGTCGAAAAGATATTCTAGGAGCTACTTGAATTCCCACCTATAAAACTCCCGAAACTTTCTGGTTATGCAATCTGGTGTTGGGGATACAGGGGAAGCAATATATCTCACCCAAACTAACAATACCTACATCCAGCTGTATCCATCCGTCAACACATAACCAAGAAAACTCCGAAAATCGTGTACCTCAACCTTCGAAAAGCATCCGTTATACGAGTTATGGCAATACTCCTGAACTCCCCAGTACTGGGTGACGTCGAGGTTATCTCACCAACAACTGCATAAAAGAGATTTTCGATGTCGGCAAAACTCAGGTATTCCAGAACTGCAATGATAAAATTGTGACGACAACACCTCGGAGCTCAACTCCCCGGGTCAAAGCCACATAAATAGACAGGAGGCACCAAGAACAATGTTCTCATCACAAAACCATCGAAACGATTCCAAGATACCCGCGTGATCCTAAAAAAAATTTAGTGAAATTTGAGGAGAGGAAAGACAAAACATCTACGTCAGGAGACCTCACCAGAGCGACGAAGGGACTGAGGAGTAAAAAGAATCCTACTCTCCGATATATATAATCCTAAGACTCAAAATAGTTTTCTTCTAGACTCAACAACGGCCAACAATCAAGGGGGCTCCTATGGTCGGTCGAGGCTCCGATTACCAACTTGTCACGCCCAATATGCGACCCTATCCAAAAGGAACTCGAAGGTCCCACCAAGGATAGACCCGCATATTGAAACGCTTTTGCAAGGTGGATATCATTACATCAACATTACATAATAGATGGGGATACATACATAAGGCATACAATGCCACTCGAATACAACATCACAATGCATAAGATCAACATCCGACTACGGGTGAAACACAAACAGAAGCTCAAACGACACCCACCCTGCTAGCCCAGGCTGCCGACCTGGAACCTATCCCCTGATCGAAGAAGCAGAAGAAGAACTCAACGCAAACAAGCATCGCTCTCGCGTCATGATCACCGCATAACCTGTACCTGCAACTGTTGTTGTAGTAATCTATGAGCCACAAGGACTCAGCAATCCCATTACCATGGGTATCAAGACTAGCAAAGATTAAAGGGGTAAGGAAGGGGTAAAGTGGTGAGGCTGCAGCAGCGACTAAGCATATATGGTGGCTAACATACGCAAATAAGAGCGAGAAGAGAGCAAGCGGAACGGTCGTCAACTAGTAATGATCAAGAAGTGATCCTGAACTCCTACTTACGTCAAACATAACCCAAAGACCATGTTCACTTCCCGGACTCCGCCGAGAAGAGACCATCACGGCTACACACACGGTTGATGCGTTTTAATTCGGATCTGGTGTCAAGTTATCTACAACCGGACATTAACAAATTCCCATCTGCCTATAACCGCAGGCACGGCTTTCGAAAGATTATACCCTGCAGGGGTGTCCCAACTTAGCCCATGACAAGCTCTCGCGATCAACGAAGGAATAGACCTTCTCCCAGGAAGACCCGATCAGACTCGGAATCCCGGTTTACAAGACATTTCGACAATGGTAAAACAAGACCAGCAAGACCGCCCGATGCACCGACAATCCCGATAGGAGCTGCACATATCTCATTCTCAGGGCAACACCGGATGAGCAATCCGTACAACTAAAACCAGACCTCAAGTTTCCCTGAGGGGGCGCTGCAAAGGGCTCTAGTTCGGACCAACACTTAGACAAGCACTGGCCC
>NC_041383.1:739845552-739869140 GCF_002162155.2 Triticum dicoccoides | reverse complement strand
GGGGGGGGGGGCTGTAATAAAGATGACCCTTGGGTTAATTATTCCCAAGGGAAATATAGGTGGTGGTGAGGCAAATGGTAAAACCAAGGTTGGGCCTTGCTGGAGGAGTTTTATTCAAAGCGAACTGTCAAGGGGGTCCCATAAATCACCCGACCGCGTAAGGAACACAAAATCCGGGAACATAACACAGGTATGACGGAAACTAGGGCGGCAAGAGTGGAACAAAACACCAGGCATAAGGCCGAGCCTTCCACCCTTTACCAAATATATAGATGCATTAATAATATAAGAGATATTGTGATATCCCAACCAAAATCCTGTCCACCATGGAGCAATCTTCAACTTCACCTGCAACTAGCAACGCTATAAGAGGGCTGAGCAAAGCGGTAACATAGCCAAACAATGGTTTGCATAGGAAAGGTGTCAAAGGTTAGAGGTTCATGGCAATTTGGGATGGCTTGATAAACAGATGATAGGTAGCGCAGCAAAGCGATAGAACAAAGCAACTAGCATAGCAATGATAGTAGTGAGATCCAGGGTAGCGGTCATCTTGCCTGAAATCCCGCTAGGAAGAAGAACGAGTCCATGAAGAAGATGAACGGGAGCAGTCGAACGAATCCTCACAATCGCAACATTACCGGAACTAAGAAGCACCACCGGAAAGAAACAAACAACATGGTAAACACACAAGCATAATCATGGCAAGATGCACAATCAAGTATGATGCATGTCCGGTTTAAAGAGGCATGGCATGGCAAAGTGCAACAAACAATACTACAAGTTAAGTGGAGCTCAATATGCAACGAGTTGCATATTGACAAAACACCACATGCAATTATTTAGTTTGATCTCGGTTATGTACCCAACAATATTAAATGTTGTTAAACATGGCAAGAGGTGAAACATATGAAAACTACCTATCTAGGCAAGTTTAAATGAGGCCGGAAACAACAAACAACAATTCCGGAAAATCCCCATATGCAAATTTTAGATTCGGTACTGTTCTGCCCTAAACACAATTTTAGAGTTGTTAAACAGGAAAATAAAGTGCACCATGTTAATCTAGGCATTTTTCCACCCCATTTACATATAAAGTTTATTTAAAATGGAGCTACGGTTATTTAGTTATGAAATAAATCATTTTAGCATGGCATTTAAGCAAATTTAAACAAACAGCAAGTTAAACATTTTAAACATGGATAAAAGTGGCATATTATGAAACTAGATGAAAAACTAAGCATTTTACATATATAAAGTTTTTACATATGATGCATATTTTGTGAGTTATTAAATGCATGAACAACAGGGGGTTTCTGCAAATCTGTTAAACATTGAATAATTGCTAAAATCGTCCAGATGGAAAAAAAACATGTCATGGGCCGAAACCACTGGAACAGGCCCAGCAGAAGGAAGGAAAAAAAAGGGAGGCGCTGGGGGCCTCACCCATGGGCTGAGGCCCGGTTCGGTGAAGGCCGGCTGGGCCCTGGGGACTTGGCGCGGCTGGGCCTTGCTGGACCTCGGAGGCCGCTGGAGTGGCCGCGGAAGGGAGCTAGGCCGGCTTGAGTCAGCGCTCTGGCCCAGGCGAGAGGAGGCAGGGCGCAGTCAACGCGAGGCACGGAGGAGCGAGCGACTGCTGTTGCTCGAAGCAGAGGAAGAAGGCGCTGGCGGCCAGCTGCGGGACTCCGGGACGGCGCGGCGGCGGATCTGGGTGAGCTCCTCGCCGGATCGAAGGAGCAGCGACGCGGCAAAGTTCGGGCGGCTCCCTGGAGCTGCGGCCACCATGGCTGTTCCTGGAACAGAGAAGGAGAGGCATGAGAGACGAGGGAGAGAACCAGAGGGAGAAGGGACGGAGGAGAAGAAGAGGGGAAGGGGCAACGGGGAACCGGGACGGCCTGGCCGGAGAGGCTGGCGACGCGACGGAGAAGGGGAGCACCGCGGCAGGGAGCTCCGAGGACGGGAGAGCTGCGGGACGCGAGGCTGCAGGGAGCCTCGGCTCGATGAGGAGAAGGAGCTCGGGCACGGGAGGCTTGAGGCCGCGGGGTCCTCGTGACGCGGTTCCTGTTGGAGCTCGAGGGAGAGGGCGCCGCAAGGCGGCTGGCTGCGGTGGATGGCGGAGTCGGGCAGGAGCACGGGCTCGGGAGAGAGCCTCGATCCCGACGAGATCGAGCAGGGATGTGGCTGGAATCGAGGAGAGGTGGGGATCGATGGATTTGGAAGTTTCGGTGATGGCTGGTTGGAGCGAAGGGGATCTGGGAGGATCCCGAGGGGGGATTTGGTGGGGAGTGCGGCGGCGGGTGAAGGGACAAAGTCCCTAGATTTTAGGGTTAGGACTATTTATATATACAATAGGTGGATTAGGTTAGGGCTACCTCATCCCTACGATCGTAAACGGACGGTCGCGAATAAAATAGTTAGGGAGCCCAAATAAGAAAATGGAGATGTTTTATAGATGTTTGGGGATGATCTGAATTCAACGGTGATGACTGAGCGGGCCAGGTCCGGGCAGGTTTCGGGCGCGCACGCGAGGGGGCTGCGAGCTGGCAATAGATGTTAGGTGGTCACGGAACGGACAACGAAGGCAAGGGGTTTGATGAGCTCAGAAAAGAGAGAGAGAAGAGAGCGGTCCAGTTGATCTAAGAGAAGGTCAACCGAGACACGGAAGAAGCGGCAACTATGAGCGGATGCATGTTTTATAAAAACGATGCCGATGCAATGCGCATGATGCTATGAGATGAGATGCATAACAAGAACAAAATGCAAAAAAACAGACAAAACCCAACCACGGAGGAAATAATAAATCACGTAGCCGGAAATGGCAAGAGTCGGAGTTATGAATATGGAAAGTTGTATCCGGGGTGTTACACTTTGGAGCATCACTGGGAACAAGGACAACCCACGCGGAGCAAAATGGATCTTGCCATTCGACGCTCAACATCCTCCCGGAGAGGTCTGGCCTGACTTGTCGAGTGTTTTTCCTTTTGCCTTGCAATATGTAACTATACTGGAATCGACTGAACTGTGTAATCTGTGTCTTGCACGCATTCACAAATATGTACTCACATGTGCCGTACGGAGGGCCGCACCTCGGAGGAGCAGAGAGCAAGGGCATCGACGACATTGAATATGCAGATGATAGCAAAGACGAGAGTGATGACTCTGATGATAGTGAAGAAGTTGACTCACCGCCATGCTCCGAGCGTCGATCCAAGTAGTCACAAGACCCTGCGGCCGATCATGGCAAGGTCACAGTGTTGATGTCTACTATGCAACTTTATTCTTGTAGACTCGTGTTGGCCTCCAAGCGTAGAGTTTTGTAGGACAGTAGCAATTTTCCCTCAAGTGGATGACCTAAGGTTTATCAATCCATGGGAGGCATAGGATGAAGATAGTCTCTCTCAAGCAACCCTGCAATCAAATACAAGAAATCTCTTGTGTCCCCAACACACCCAATACAATGGCAAATTGTATAGGTGCACTAGTTCGGTGAAGAGATGGTGATAAAAGTGTAGTATGGATAGTAGATATGAGTTTTTGTAGGGCGAACAATAAAAAACAGCAAGGTAGTAAATAGTAAAACAAAGCACAAACGGTATTGCCATGATGGAAAATGAGGCCTGGGGTCCATACTTTTGCTAGTGCAATCTCTCAACAATGCTAACATAGTTGGATCATATGATTATCCCTCAAAGTGCAATAAAGAATCACTACTGAGTTCCTATTACTGGAGAACATAAGATAGAAATTGTTTGTAGGGTACGAAACCACCTCAAATCTATTCTTTCCGTCAATCTATCCTAGAGTTCGTACTAAAATAACACAAAGCTATCCCTTCCGATCAATCTAACCAAGAGTTCGTACTAAAATAACACCATATGACACACATCAACCAACTCTAATGTCACCTAGATACTGCAATGTTACCGCAAGTATCCGTGAGTTAATTCTATGATATGCATCAAACAACTTCATGATCATAATATTCAATCCACACAAGGAACTACAAGGAGACCCCAAAGTTTCTATCGGAGAAAAGATAATAAAAACGTGCATCAACCCATATGCATAGATTACCCCAATGTAACCTGGGAATCCGCAAGTTGAGTGCCATAAAATACATCATGTGAATCAATATGATACCCCATTGTCACCTCAAGTATTCATACTGCAAGACATACATCATGTGTTCTCAGATCTAAACATTCAATCCGACAAGACAAAACTTCAAAGGGTAAAGATTCAGTTCATCACAACAAGAGTAGAGAGGGGAGAAACATCAGATGATCCATCTATGTTAACAAAGCCCATGATACATCAAAATCTTGACATCTCAAGATCATGAGAGAGAGAGAGAGATTAAACACATAGCTACTGGTACAAAACCTCAGCCTGAGGGTGGACTACTGGTGATGATCTCCCCCCTGGCAGGGTGCCGAAACAGGCTCCCGATCAGTTCTCGGTGGCGGCAGAACTTCCGATCTAGGTTCTTCCTGAGGGTTTTTGGAATATTTGACAATTTATAGGGCGAAGAGGGGGTGCGGGAGGCCACCGAGGTGGGAACAACCCACTGGGGCGCACCTTGGTGGGTTGTGCCCCCTCGAGGCACCCTCTAGGCGCTGCTCTGGCCCAATGGATGTCTTATGGTCCATACAAAATCCACGAAAAGTTTCACAGTGTTTGGACTCCGTTTGATATTTATTTCCTGCGATGTAAAAAACAAGCAAAAAACAACAACTGGCATTGGGCACTGGGTCAATAGGTTAGTCCACAAAAATGATATAAAGTTGCTCCAAAATGATTGTAGAACATCCAAGAATGATAATATAACAACATGAATACTTCATAAATTATAGATACGTTGGAGACGTATCAGGCGCCGAGTGTGAAGACCCAGAAGCGCACTCGGACGACCACTCCTGAGCCGAGTGAGAAAGTTGCCAAGCAGGCAAAGGTCATTCCTCCTAAACCTCGGAAGGCTCTGCCCAGGATCAAAGTTGTCATGCATGTTGCTTCAGCGTAAGTATTTATTTCTTTTCTTCATTGTTGTTGTGGACCTTCTTGTTTGTGTTTGACCGAATGGGATCTTGGACCTCCAGGGCCACTATTTCTGGGACGTCCCACATGGAGATTGACGACGAGCAAACTGATGCGGATACCGTAGACATGGCCACTTCTCGAGCAGGTATGACATTGCAAATATGCTTATGCCTTGTTAACTGTCTTGGTGGTGGACTGGAATCTCATTGTTGAGTGACTGCAGTGCCGAAATATGTTATTCAACTCCTAGATGATGACAAGGAGGATCCTCCAAAGAACACATGAGGAAGAGACAGGGGCTTGACCACTTAGCGGAACCTCGCCAGGAGAGTTCCTTCAAGCCGGACGTCTCACCTGTCGACTGAACCCGTGGTCCAGGAACTTGGTGGTTCATCACGAACTGTCGTTAGTTTTGTTGTCCCTTTGTCGATTGCCCAGCCTCCAACGTCAACTGCTCACACTTCTGACCCGACTGGTGTGTCACCGGCTCCAGCACCGACCGAGTTCACTCTGCATCATGTCCCGGAGGACCAAACAGGAGCTGCTAAGGAAGCAATGATCCAAGCTGGCCTGATGATGGAGCGACTGAAGGTGGTGTACGAGTCTAGCAAGGCCGCATACGATGCTAGTTCTGCTCTGCATGCCAATGTCTGAGTAAGTGCGATTGTAAGTTGATTTTTGATTGGTTTATCTTCGTCCTGAACCTTGCTCTATTAGGATATGCTATCTGGAACTGCTGCTTTATTACTCGCAAGATGCCCGTAGATGAGCATTTTGGAACCTTTAATGTGCATCTATCATGGGTTTGTGCCTTGAATCTGTACACCCACTGTGTGTTTTCATTCATTGTGTAGTTTTTCTTCCACTCGTGTTGGTCAGGCCGTGTCAAGTGGGTTTTTTGGTCCAGTGGGGGCATGCTGAGTGCACCCACTGGGCGTAGTCCCCGAGACCCGTGTTGAATGGTTGATTCGATGAGGGTCTTAGAATATGTTTGTTTGCCGCTCTTCACTCGGGCCGGTCAGGCCGTGCCGAGTGGGTAACTGAACCAGTGGGGGCACGCCGAGTGCACCCACTAGGTGTAGTCCCCGAGACCGCTGTCGACTGCAGGCAGTCGGCGGGGGTCTGTGAACAAGGTGAGTTTTTTTTCACTCGGTTCGGTCGGGCCGTACCAAGTGGTCAATTTGTCTAGTTGGGGCACACTAAGTGCACCCACTGGGTGTAGTCCCCGAGACTGTTGTCTACTGCGGGCAGTTGGTGGGGGTCTGAGAACAATCTTGACTTGATCCTCTCGACTTGGATGTGGAGGGTCTTTGCTTTTGTCGACTGAATTCCTTTTTCTTGATTTCAGAAATCTTGTGAACTTGGAACCCAATATGCCGCCTTGGAGAAGGAAAAGATCCAACTTCAGCTCGAGCTGGAACATGCCAAGAAGAACCTGAAGGACGCACAGGCTGAGGTGAAGACCATGGGAGGTAATATTTTGCTAACTGGAAGCTTTGCAATTTCTTCCTTTTCGTCCTTTGAACCGAGTGATTTCACTCGAAAAGATGTGCGTAGTGAAAACAGTCAACTCCAAGCACGTCCAAAGAATGTTATTTCTTTAGACACCATGAAGCAGACGATGGGGGGGAAAGCCATCGAACTTGTGGGAGCGCAAAAGGTGGCACGAGAGAAAACCGAGGCAGCTAAGAAGAAGCTTGCTTCAGTCAAAAAACTTGCAAAGGAGAATGAGGCTCTGAAAGCTACTGTTGAGGAGGTGAAGAAGGAGGCCGCTCAGCTGAAGGAGGAGAAGGTCGTCTTGACAGACAAGGTGGGCCATCTCACTCGGAAGAGGGATGAGCTGGAGGCTTACTTGGGAGGTTTTGCGAAGAAAATGTACATCATGCTCGAAGGTAACCTTTCTCGTTCGAGTGAATCATGTTATACTGCTGATTCATACTTTCTCTTCTGGCACAGAATTCTGTCAGAATTTTGAGCAGGAGACCTACTGGATTGAACCAGGCCTAGACCCCATGAAGTCACTCATCAAGGATGAAGCTGGCATGAACATACTGCGACTTGAAGCTCATCTGAACATCGTCTTGGAATACATTGCTCGACTGAAAGTGGTGCTGACAAGGATAGACCAAGAGCTGTGGCCAGAGAACAAACTTCAGAATGACCTCGAGTCACTGATGACTCAGCCCAATGATGTCCTGAGTCGAGTGCAGGCGTGGAAGAAATCATCTCCTTGTTGTGGAGCCGACATGGCCCTCTCACTCGTCAGAGTCCATTGCAAGGATGCCAAAGAAGAGAAACTGAAGGCTCTCCAAGTGGCAAATATGAAGAAACTCCAGTTCGAATCCTTCATGGAGATTCTCATTGAGGCGGCAACTCGCATAGCTGACGGCATTGACGTGGACACTTTCGTCGAGCCAGCGAGCCCTCCTCCCGCCGAGTAAAAAAACACTTGATGGTTTGAATTTATTTGCCTCGGGATGCCGAGTGATTCTATAATCATTAAAATGCTTCTGGCTTGACCTCCGAATACTTTTGCGTGCGGTTTCGTACTTGACGGTTTTATCCAAACTTGGTGGACTTATCCGAATATTGCTTTTCTTCTTACAGAATGCTTTTTAACTTAGGCGAAACTGATTCACAGCTAAGCTCCCGGGTGAGAGGACTGCTCTCACTTGGAGTAGATTTTAACTTAGGCGAAACTGGTTCGCGGCTAAGCCCCTGAGTGGGAGGACTACTCTCACTCAGAGTAGATTTAAAGTTAGGCGAAACTGGTTTGCGGCTAAGCCCTCGAGTGGGAGGATTGCTCTCCACTCGGAGTCGTTTTATAACTTAGGTGAAACTAGTTCACGGCTAAGTCCCCGAGTGAGAGGACTTCTCTCCACTTGGAGTCAATTTATAACTTAGGTGAAACTGGTTCGCGGCTAAGCCCCCGAGTGGGAGAATTGCTTTCCACTCGAAGACATTTTTTAACTTACGCGAAACTGGTTCGCGGCTAAGTCCCCGAGTGGGAGGATTTCTCTCCACTCGGAGTAGTTTTATCTTAGGCAAAACTGGTTCGCGGCTAAGCCCCCGAGTGGGAGGATTGCTCTCCACTCGGAGTCGTTTTAACTTAGGCGAAACTGGTTTGCAGCTAAGCCCCCGAGTGGGAGGATTGCTATCCGCTCGGAGTAGTTTTCTAACTTAGGCGAAACTGGTTTACGGCTAAGCCCCCGAGTGGGAGGATTGCACTCCACTCGGAGTCATTTTTTAACTTAGGCGAAACTGGTTCGCAGCTAAGCCCTCGAGTGGGAGGATTGCTCTCCACTCGGAGTGTTTTTTTAAACTTAGGCGAAACTGGTTCGCGGCTAAGCCCTCGAGTGGGAGGAGTGCTCTCCACTCGGAGTGGTTTTCTTAACTTAGGCGGAATCTGGTTCCGCAGCTAAGTGACCCACTAGGAGGTCCACTGCATCCTGACGCGCTTGCTCTACCTCAGCTTATGAATAAAGTTCCACTCGGGGAGCATTGTGAAGCAGATCACTCGGCAGTACAACTTCGGCTCCATACACCATGAAGAAGGGGCTTTGGTTGGTGGATCGGTTCGGAGTTGTCCTCAATCCCCATAGAACAAATGGCATCTCGGTCACCCAAGCCCCAATGAGGGAGTCATGGATTAAGGGGTCCTCGGACAGCCGTACTATGTAGCGTGGGACGGACTGATGGGCCGTGGTGATACAAGACAGAAGACTCTCTCCCGTGTCCAGATGGGGGACTCCTTGGCGTGGAAGGCAAGCTTGGCTCCCAGATAAGAAGATTCCTTTCTCTGTAACCAACTTTGTACAACCCTAGTCCCCTCCGGTGTCTATATAAACTGGGGGGCTTAGTCCGTAGAGGCAATCATAATCATACAGGCTAGACTTCTAGGGTTTTAGCCATTACGATCTCGTGGTAGATCAACTCTTGTAATACTCATATTCATCAAGATCAATCAAGCAGGAAGTAGGGTATTACCTCCATCGAGAGGGCCCGAACCTAGGTAAATATCGTGTCCCCCGCCTCCTGTTACCATCGACCTTAGACGCACAGTTCGGGACCCCCTACCCGAGATCTGTCGGTTTTGACATCGACATTGGTGCTTTCATTGAGAGTTTCGTTGCGTCATCACCAAAAGATTTGATGGCCCCGTCAATCATCTACAACAATGCAGTCCTGGGGGAGGTTTTCCTCCCCGGACAGATATTCGTATTCAGCGGCTTCGCACTGCAGGCCAACTCGCTTGGCCATCTAGAGCAGATCGACAGCTACGCCCCTGGCCATCATGTCAGGTTTGGAAGCTTGAATTACGTTGTCTATATCCGCGGAGACTTGATCTTCGATGGATTCGAGCCCATGACAACCGCTCCCTGCCACCACGATGAACATGACCTAAATCCGTCATCGGACCATGCCCAGGAGATAGCACCTGTAACTGCTCTGGCCCTGGATCCAGAGCAGATTGCGACGTCCGAGGACGGGAAGCTCAACCCCGCCGCGGAAGCCGTAGACTCAGCAGCGTTAGAGCCGCACACAGATCCGACCTCGAGCGGGGCCTATGTCACCGGAACCTCAGATTCGTCTCCCGCCATAGGTTCTGAACCGCGTGCATCCGTGCCCATCGAACTTGATCAGGCGCCGATCATTGAGTTCAGCTCCGCGGACATCTTCCGGCACTCACCTTTAGGTGATGTGCTAAACTCATTAAAATCCCTCTCCTTGTCAGGGGACTCTCAGCCGAACTATATCCGGTTTGGATTGGAGGCTGATGATAGAGAATTCCGCGTCCCACCCACCACCCACTCCATAGCCACTATCGACGACTTAACCGACATGCTCGATTACGGCTCCGAAGACATCGACGGTACGGACGATGATGGCGGAGAGGAGCAGGCACAAAAACCACCGCTCACAGGGCGCTGGACAGCCACCTCCTCGTATGACATATATATGGTGGATACACCCAAAGAGAACAACAGTGACAATGAAAAGGATCCAGTCAAGGATAAGCCTCCTGAGATATAGCCGAAGCGCCAACGTCAGTGGCGCCGCTCCAGGCCATGCCGTGGAAAAGACAGCAATACCGGCACAGGAGAAAACAATACTCTCGACAATGCCGAAGACAATGAAGACCCCATTAAGCCAACCTCCAAAGAGGACGAACGTGAAGATGGGCGAGTTGGCCCTGATGAACAGGCCACGAACAAAGACTCAGAGGATAGTAACTACCTTCCGCTCTCCGAGGACGAGGTGAGCCTCGGCAACGAAGATTTTATCGTGCCTGAGGAACCTCTCCAGTAGGAGCGCTTTAAGCGCCAGCTAATAGCCACTTTGAGGAACCTGAAAAAGAAGCAGCAACAGCTTCAAGCTGATCAATATCTGCTCAATGACAGATGGACTAATGCCCTAGCAGCCGAGGAATACGGCCTCGAGCGCCCAACCAAACGTTACCCGAAACGCAAATTGTTACCCCAATTCGATGACGAGGCGCTGGAGCCCGTCCTACCAACGCATAATGAGGCTGACCGACCACCACGTGGCCGGGACAAAGCGGCAGCTCAAGCCGAACAACAGCCCGTACTCTCGCTGTAAGAACAGAGACACAACAGCTCAGGGATACACATATGACCTGTGGCATGACCTGGAAAACAGAGCAGGTCAGACCAGATCGATCTATGGATCGCGGGGGCGTGCCCCGATGCACGATGACGGCCATCCGGCCAGACGTAACAAACATAACCACGCCCGGGCCGAACACCGCAGTCGAACTCCATCCGAGCTACGTCGCGACTTGGCCCGAGAGGCGCCGCACACCCCCTCTGCTTCACTGATGAAGTAATGGGACATGAATTCCAGAAGGATTTAAACCCGTGAACATCGAATCATGTGATGGGACAACAGACCCCGCGGTATGGATTGAGGATTTTCTCCTCCATATTCATATGGCCCGCGACGATGATCTTCAGGCCATCAAATACCTCCCGCTAAAACTCAAGGGACCTGCTCGACACTGGTTGAACAGTTTGCCTGAAAACTCAATTGGCAGCTAGGAAGACCTGGAAGACGCCTTCCTCGACAACTTCCAGGGTACATATGTCCGACCTCCAGATGTCGATTCCTTAAGTCACATAGTTCAACAGCCCGGAGAGTCAAACAGGAAATTCTGGACTAGGTTCCTAACTAAAAAGAACCAGATCGTTGACTGTCCGGATGCCGAAGCCCTAGCAGCCTTTAAACATAGCATCCGTGACGAATGGCTCGCCTGACACCTCGGCCAAGAAAAGCTGAAGTCTATGGCAGCCCTCATGATGCTTATGACCCGCTTTTTCACGGGCGAAGATAGCTGGCTAGCCCGTAGCAATAAAAATGCAAGCGAACCTGGCATTTCTGAAGCCAGAAATAGCAACGGCAAGCCCTGACGCAACAGACACAAGCGTCGAAGCAACGGTGACAACACCGAAGACACGACGGTCAATGCCGGATTCAGTGGCTCTAAGTCCGGTCAGCGGAAGAAGCCATATAAGAGAAACAATCCAGGCTCGTCCATCTTGGACCGCATACTCGATCGTCCATGTCAAATCCACGGCACTCCTGTAAACCAGCCAATCATACCAACAGAGAATGTTGGGTTTTTAAACAGGCCGACAAGTTAAGTGCCAAGAACAAGGAAAAGGGGTCGCAAAGCGAGGACGATGACGAGGAGGCTCGGCCACCAAACACGGGGAGGACAGAAGAAGTCCCCCCCAATTAAAATGGTGAACATGATATATGCTACTCATATCCCCAAGAGGGAGCGCAAGCACGCGCTCAGGGACGTCTACGTGATGGAGCCAGTCGCCCCAAAGTTCAACCCATGGTCGTCCTACCCGATCACCTTCGATCGCAGGGACCATCCGACCAGTATCCGTCATGGCAGTTCAGCCGCACTGGTCGTCGACCCAATCATTGATGGATTCCATCTTACGCGAGTCCTCATGGACAGTGGCAGCAGCCTGAACCTACTCTATCAGGATACAATGCGCAAAATGGGTATCGATCCCTCAAGGATCAAGCCCACCAAAACCACCTTTAAAGGAGTCATACCAGGTGTAGAGGCCCGCTGTACGGGCTCAATCACACTAGAGGTGGTCTTCGGATCCCCGGACAACTTCCAAAACAAAGAGTTGATCTTCGATATTGTCCCCTTTTGCAGTGGCTATCATGCACTGCTTGGACGAACCACATTCGCTCGATTCAATGCGGTGCCACATTATGCTTATCTCAAGTTCAAGATGCCCGGACCACGCGGTGTCATAATAGTCAATGGAAACACGGAACGCTCCCTCTGTACCGAGGAGCACATCGCTGCCCTCGCAGCAGAAGCACAGAGCGGCCTTTTCAAGCAAAACTTTAATTCGGTGGCCAAGCTCCCGGACATTGTCAAATGAGTCCAGACTACTCTACAGCAGGACAGTCCAGCTCGTCAAGAGCTCGACTAGCAATTTGGCCTCTGTCTCAATCCCGACCAAATGGCGGCGTATGTACCGCGCATACATAACTATGCACTCAAAATACCATGAGCATAGACGGAGGCATAACGTTATTGTGGCCCATCATACGGCTCACACACATACCTTTTCCTTTTCCTTTTCCTTCTTATTATTTTCTGTGTCTTTTTCACAGGCCCCTCCCGACGGCTTGGTCATCGGTCCTTTCGAAGGATATATACATACCAAGGAGGGAAGCAGCATGGACGTGTGAGGGAATCTCTAGATGTTCTTTTCGATGATCCTTCTACCTGTCTTTGGGACCCGCACGAAGCTCCCCACTGGTCTTGGCAGGTTAAACAGTCATATTGTTTATCGCACTATTTGTACAAATATCCTTTGATGTATTAATCAAATTACAATAAAAACAGTTTGCGGCTCAATTTATGTGACATTAACTTGCTATTTTATTTTATTTCGTTATTCTTATCAATTGCACCCGTACACTCTCGTACGCCTTAATTCGCCAGGGGCTTCATTACGCCCCATAATACGGCAATAAAGTCCGAACACTTTTACAGTATAGTTCGGCACCCCGAATTGTAGCATTATATGCATCGGCTCCGAATCATGTCTTTAGTCAATAGTTGGGTTGCCCGGATCCTATGCTTACTACCTTACGTTCCACTATATCGACTAGGGTAGTAAAGGGAGAACTACTGCGATTGTGTCCTGGTTCATCCGGATGTGCACCTCAGTAGAGAAAGCGAAAACTGACTGTCATGATGCGGCGTGAGCCGGTCAGCTGTTCGAGAGGTTACAAATCTTTTGCAATTTTTTCTCCATTATGCGAGGAGTCGGTTTCTGTCCGATCAGGTGTTTACAGTACCCCAAGTTCAGATTTACGAATACTAGGGGCTGCGCCTAAATTTCTATTTGTCAAACTCCTATGGCTAAATGAGGGTGATAAAGACACATAGTCTGATTGCCTGGTTCATTGCACAAAACACCTCCTTTAAGGACCAAACTCTGGGATAAAGAGTGTTTAGATTCATCCCAAACACCCCCGTACTACCTACATGGGGGCTGAAGCCGACGACTGGCAACCTCTCAGACTTAACAAAATAGCCACACAGGAGGTAAAATTTTAAAATACACGCATTATATTACATAACGGTTCTGTTTCATAATGCAAGAAGGGACAATATGGATGACTTCACTCAAAGATAATGTCTTTTGAACATTGCCCCTCTACAATGCGGGATCCCTTCAGGACGTCTTCAAAATACCGCTCGGGTGTGCGGTGCTCCTTGCCCGCGGGCGGTCCCTCGGTCGCAAGCTTCACGGCGTCCATCTTCGCCCACTGCATCTTGACTCGGGCGAAGGCCATTCACGCGCCTTCGATACAGACCGACCGCTTGATGGCATCAAGCCGAGGGCAGGCACTGACCAGCCGCTTCACGAGCCCGAAGTAGCTGCTGGGTATGGCTTCGGCAGGCCATAGCCGGATTATTAAATGCTTCATGGCTAGTTCGGCCACCTTATGCAGTTCGACCAGCTGTTTTAGCTGATCGCTAAAGGGCACCGGATGTTCTGGCGCAAGGTATGCGACCAAAATAGCTTCTCCATTGAGCTCCCCTCTTTGGCTCGGAAGAATTCTGCAGTGTCTGAAACACTGCATGGCAGATCCGCAAACGCCCCTGGGGAACTCCAAATCCGGGTCAGTATGAGGAACCTTTTCTTCACATATTTGCTCTGCATAATAAAGGCCTTACCAGCTGTGATTTTTCTGGCCTCCTGGACTTCTTGGAGGCCGCCCTGGGCTTCAACCCGGGCATCATGTGCGCTTTGGCGGGCCTTGGCAAGTTCGGACTCTTGATCCGTAATGTTGCGCTCCAAGGACTCGCATTTCTTCACAGCGTCCTGGAGCTCCTGCTGGACCTCACCGACCCTGGCCTCATGCTTTTCACGGGCGGCTTGTTCCTTGGCCGCTCTCCCCTCGGCCTTGGCCAGTGCCTTCTTGAGGGTCTCCACCTTGGTTGCCGCTCCTAAATAATATCATGGCACTTTAGTCGGCATGAATCATTCATCCTTCTTGAATATAGACAAGGTTATTGCATACCTTGATTGTCTTCCAGTTGTTTCTTCACGCGACTGAGCTCTTCCTCGGCCCGCTCCAGACTCTGCTTCAGTCCGAAAACCTCAACAGTATGAGAGGTCGCAGCCAGTAAAGACGCCTGCTTGTTCACATTGACTCATCTGGTTAGTCTCCTGCGAAACTTGTTTTATCCTCTGTCCAGCTTTTCTTTTTGAACACCGGACAGTGTCTCAGGGGCTACTGTCTATATTGTGACATTCTTTTTACATAATTGCATTGCTTACCTCAAAGCCTATTAGAAGGCTTGTGCAGGCTTCGGTCAGTCCACTTTTCATGGACTGAATCCTCTCAACCATCGTACCCATAAGGGTACGGTGTTCCTCAACAATGGAAGCACTTCGCAGCGCTTCCATTAGAGTGTCCGACGCCTCTGGCTGGACAGAGGTCACCGACGGAATGGGTGCACCTCCTCCTTTCAAAGGAGGCTGCTTGTCGGGTTCCAGAGCCGCATAGGTCTCCGGGGCCGTATTCGGCTGGGGGCCGAACCGAGTATGGCCCCCATCGCCAGTCTCCATGGGGATTTGCTCTCCCATGTGTCTGGCGGCGGAGGTTTCACCCTCCGGCGCCGCCTTGGCGGCCTCCTGGGTCTCTCCCTGGCCTGGGGTCCTTCGGGACAACACCTCGGTGTCATCCGTGGCCTTGGGAGAGGAGGCCGCTGGAAGGGACCCGCTGTCCATCACCTTCGGGTCCAGCGAATTCCCCGTTGATGAGGATCGACTGGAGGACGGAATGGGTCGGGTTGCAGCACATGATTTGACATGTTAAAACTGTGAAGGAAAAAGGCCAGATATATGAGTGCATCTTCGAGTACTTACGATTCGGCTAGGGGCTTATCCCTGGGCCGCCATTTCGAGCTATTGTTGGTGTCCGTTGTGGAGTTGTCCAGGAGGGAAGCCTTCCCCTTCTTGGACGCTTCGGCCTCGAGATGCGTGGAGGCTGCCCTTTTCTTTCTCCCCCCTCAGGGGGGAATGGCTTTCTTCTTCCTCCTCTTCCTCATCGTCCTTGGCGGCGGAGGAATGAGTCTCGGCGTCTCCGGATGTCACGTCTGAAGAGCCCTTATGACGGGGGCCACCTCTGGTCCCCTTGGCCTTCTTCTCTGGTGCTTGATAGGGTGCCGGAACTAGCATCTTCGTCAGAAGTGGAATTGCTCGGTCTTCGGTCAGCGGAGCCGGACAGTGAATCCGCTCCGCCTTCTTTGTCCAACCCTGAGAGAATCAGTAGGGAGGTTTAGGCGTATTCCTCGAGTATGCAAGTAAAGGATACACCTTGAAAACATGAAAAAACTTACCGGACTAGCGGGATGGGCCAAGTCGTGCCCACGGTCCTCGGTCGTATCCGGTCACATCTTGTTGTACTTGAAAAGCACCTTCCAGATGTCTTCGTGCGTAGTGCCGAAGAACTACAACAAGGTTTGGTGCTTGGCCGGATCGTACTCCCACAAATGGCAGGTTCCGCTTTGGCACGGAAGGATCCGGCGAATGAGCATCACCTGGATCACATTGACAAGCTTGATATTCTTGTCTATCATGCTCCTAATGCGCGTCTAAAGCGCTGTCAGCTTGTCCGGTGAAGACCAGTCCAGGCCCTTCTCTGACAAAGAGGTGAGCCACATCGGGGGCCCGGACCAGAATTCGGGAGCCGCGGCCCAGGTGGTGTCGCACGGCTCTATGACATAGAATCACTGCTGTTGCAACCCTTTGACGGTCTCCACAAAGGTACCTATTGGCCATGTGACATTGGGCATCTTGCTCACCATGGCGCCTCCGCACTCTGCGTGTTGGCCACCCACCACCTTCGGCTTCACATTGAAGATCTTTAACCACAATCCAAAGTGGGGTGGGATGCGGAGGAAGGCCTCGCACACGACAATAAATGCCGAGATGTTGAGGAAAGAATTTGGGGCTAGATCATGGAAATCTAGCCCGTAGTAGAACATGAGTCCACAGATGAACGGGTGGAGATGAAATCCCAACCCACGGACGAAGTGAGAAATGAATACTACCCTCTCATGAGGCTCTGGGGTGGGGACAATCTGTCCCTTGGCCGGAAGCCGGTGGGCGATTTCCTTGGCCAAGTACCCAGCCTCCCGGAGCTTCGTAATATCCTTCTCCTTGACGGAGGAGGCCATCCACTTGCTATGTGCTCCGGATCCGGACATGGTTGGAGTGCTCTCTTGGGGCGGAAAAGTTGAGAACTTGGGTGCTAGAGCTCGAGAATGGTGGAGGCAGAGAGAGAGAAGGTGTCGGTGAAAGGGGTGAATCCTTATCTCTTTATAAAGGTCATAAATATCAAGCGCCTCCCAACTCGCCCTAAAAGCTCACCTCTCCCCAAGGGTCGTGCATTACCCATGTCCGTATTTGATGAGAATCCCGCAATAAGGGGACACGATCTCTGCTTTGACAAGACGTGCCAATAAAACCGCGTCTCAAAACACGGAGTGGCAGGCTGAAAACGGTTCGAAATAATGGCCAGGCGGCGACGTGATGTCACGCTACAAAAAGTTGTCAGCGGATTGGACTCGTGAAATATTATACTCTCTACGGTTGTGTGTGGAATTTGTTTTGCAGAACCGGACACGATTCTTGTGTTCAGAGTCTTTTTTGGAGTATTCGGAGAAGGAACCCGCCTTGCAATGCCAAAGACAATCTGTGTGCCGGACACCTCATCATTGAAGCCTGGTTCAGGGGCTACAGAGGGAGTCCTGGATTAAGGGGTCCTCGGACGACCGGACTATGTAGCGTGGGCTAGATTGATGGGCCGTGAAGATACAAGACAAAAGACTCTCTCCCGTGTCCAGATGGGGGACTCCTTGGCGTGGAAGGCAAGCTTGGGGCCCAAATATGAAGATTCCTTTCTCTGTAACCAACTTTTTACAATCCTAGCCCCTCTGGTGTCTATATAAACCGGAGGGCTTAGTCCGTAGAGGCAATCATATTCATACATGCTAGACTTCTAGGGTTTTAGCCATTACGATCTCATGGTAGATCAACTCTTGTAATACTCATATTCATCAAGATCAATCAAGCAGGAAGTAGGGTATTACCTCCATCGAGAGGGCCCGAACCTGGGTAAATATCGTGTCCCCCGCCTCCTGTTACCATCGATCTTAAACGCACAGTTCGGGACCCCCTACCCGAGATCCGCCGGTTTTTACACCGACACCCAACTGTGTGTTTGAGGTCGCGCATGAGCCGAGGTTTCAAACACTGGAGGATCAAACCATTTAACCTTTCAGCTTGGCCATTCGACTGCGGATGCGCTACAGATGTGTAATCCACCCAAGTCCCTTGGGAAGCGTTGTATGTTTTGAATTCTTCTGAGTCAAAGTTTGAGCCATTGTCTGTGATGATGTTGTGTGAAACACCGAATCGAAATGTCATCTTTCTTATGAAACTGATGGTTGTTCTTGAGTCTAAACTTTTGATAGGCTTGGCCTCAATCCACTTGGTGAACTTGTTGACTGCTACAAGAAGATGAGTGAAACCACTTATGCCGGTCCTGAGCGGCCCAATCATGTCCAATCCCCACACAACAAATGGCTAGACAAGCAGAATGGTTTTCAAAGCAGATGCTGGCTTGTGAGACATGTTTGCATAGAACTGGCAACCTGCACACTTCTCCATGATTTCCTTTGCAGCTTCATTGGCACATGGCCAATAGAATCCTACTCGGTATGCTTTGGCCACGATGGTCCGGGAGGACGCATGGTGACCATAGGTCCCCGAGTGGATTTCTTCCAAAATCAGTCGACCTTCTTCATGAGAAATACATTATGAGCCACGCTAGTAACACTCTCTCTGTAGAGCTGCCCATCCATTACTGTGAAAGCCTTGGATCTGCGGACGATCTGACATTCCTCAACTTCATCTTCTGGAAGCTCCTTCCTGAGCAGATATGTAATGTATGGTACTGTCCAATCAGGAGTGATCACCGGGATCTCCATAACCAAATCAATCACTGCTGGTACTTCGATCTCAGTCAGATTGGTAGGACTTATCGCCTAGGGAGGTTCTTCAGTAAAAGGATCCTCTTGCACTAATGGGGAATTGAGATGCTCAAGAAACACATTGTTGGGGATAGGTTTTCGAGTGAAATCTATTTTTGCCAAGTCGTAAACTGCTTGATTCTTGATTCAGGGAATGTGGTGAAGCTCCAAACCCTCGAACTTTTTCTCCAACTTCCTCACTGTGTTGCAGTATCCGGTCATGGCAGGGTTTCTGACATCCCACTCCTTCATCACTTGATTGCCCACCAAATCTGAGTCGCCGTAGACCATTAGGCGACTGACGTTAAGTGAGATGGCCATACACAACCCGTAGAGAAGTGCTTCATACTCAGCTTCGTTATTGGAGGAATCAAAATGAACATGGAGGACATAACTGAGTTTATCACCTCTTGGGGACACCAAAACCACTCCAGCACTAGAACCATTCAACATCTTGGACCCATCGAAGAACATAGGCCAGTGTTTCGAGTGAACTTGAGTCGGCTGCTACTGTTCAATCCATCCAGCCAAGAAATCCGCGAGTGCTTGAGATTTAACCGCCTTCTTTGCTTCAAACTTGATATCCAGAGGGAGAAGTTCAATGGCCCACCTAGCCACTCGACCAGTTGCATCTCGATTGTTCATAATCTCAGACAATGGAACGTCGCTGATGACTGAAATCGAGTGGTCTTGGAAATAATGTGCAACTTTCTTCGCAGTTAAGTAAATTCCATAAACAAGCTTCTGGAAATGTGGGTACCTCTGCTTGGATGGAGTCAAGACTTCAGAGATATAGTACACTGGACATTGAACTTTATAGTCCTTGCCTTCTTATTCTCGCTCGACCGTGAGCACTGCGCTAACAACCTGACCAGTGGTTGCAATGTACAAGAGTAAAGGCTCTTTGATGTTCGGAGCAGCAAGCACCGGCTGGGTGGAAAGTAGGGCTTTGAGCTCCACAAATGCTGCTTCAGCTTCAGGAGTCCACTCTAACATATCAGACTTCTCATCAATCGGTAAAGAAACAGCGCCTTCTCACTGAGACATGAAATGAATCGACTTAATGCAGCAAGACAACCTTCTTAGATTAGCGAAAGTTTCAGCAAGGTCAGTCAGCAGGTCGAAACTCTTGCGTGACTTCACTACGATATCATCCATATATGCCTCCACATTCTGACTGATCTGAATCATGCGCATGAATGTGGCTCCGGCATTCTTGAGACCGAAAGGCATGGTGACATAGCAAAAACACCCGAATGGGGTGATGAAGGCTGTTTTTATTTCATATGGCCCATACAATCGGATCTGATGGGATCCAGAATAAGCATCAAGAAAATACAAACGCTCACTCCCCGCAGTTGAGTCGACTATATGATCGATGCAGGGGAGCGGAAAATGATCTTTCGGGCAGGCCCGATTGATATGCCTGAAGTCAATGCACATGCGGAGTGACTTATCCTTCTTGGGAACCATAAGGATGTTGGCGAGCCACTCGGAGTGGTATATTTCGCGGATAAACTCAGCTCCCACGAGCCGAGCCACCTCCTCGTCAATCGCCTTCCTCTTCTCTGCGGCAGACTAACGAAAATGTTCCTTGACAGGTTTAACTTTTGGGTCGATGCGCAAACGGTGCTCAGCCAGTCCCCTTGGTACACCTGGCATGTCTGATGGTTTCCATGCAAAGATGTCCTAGTTCTCACGGAGGAACTGGATGAATGCGGCTTCCTATTTGCTGCCGAGTGTCGTTGAAATGTGAGTCAGAGCAGCTGTGGGATCTTCTGGGTGAATATGAACTGGTTTTGTATCGTCAGATGTCTGAAATGCAGTCTCAGAAGCAGTCTTCTTTGAATGGAGCAAATCACTCGGATCAACATTCTTCTGATATTCCTCCAGTTCAACCACTGCCATTTGCTCGTCAGCGATCTTGGACCCTTTCTGGAGGCATTCTTCTGCTCTCTGCCTGTTCCCAGTGACCGTGGTCACACCTTTGGGCCCTGTCATCTTCACGTTGAGATACACGTAACATGGTCGGGCCATGAAACGAGCATATGCCGGCCTGCCCAGAATAGCATGATAGGCATTGTGGAAATCTACCACTTCAAACATCAACTTTTCTTTGCGATTTTTTTTGAATCGCCGAAAACCACATCCAGAGCGATTTGCCCAAGTGACTTCGCCTTCTTCCCAGGAATGACATCATGGAACTGCATGTTGTTCTCAGTGAGTCGGGCCAACGGAATGCCCATTCCTTCAAGGGTCTCTGCATACAGAATGGTCAAACCACTGCTACCATCCATGACAACTTTACGGAGTCGAGTGCCTCTAACGACTGGTTCGGCCACCCAAGCTTGTCGCCCAGGGGTAGCAACGTGAGCTGGGTGATCCGACTGGTCAAAGGTGGTAGGAGTCTTTGACCACTTGAGGTATGTCGTAGTTGCCGGAGCAACCATGTTCACCTCTTTGTTGAGGACTTTCAGTCGACTTTTGCTCTCAACATCAGCAAAAATCATCAAAGTTGCATTGACTTTCGGGTAACCATCTGACTTTTCTTTGTCTTCATCCTTATCAGAGCCTTTCTCACTTTGATGTCCTTCACGGAACTGCTGAATGAGGAATCTACACTGTCAAGTGGTGTGTTTAGGCACAATCAGGTTGCCTTCCTTATCCTTCTTCATGTGGATGGGACACGGTAAATCCAGGAAATCCTGGCCTGATTGATCCTTCATCTTCTTGGGTACCCACGGTCCTTTGGGCTTTCCCTTGAACTTTCCTTGTGAATTGACCACTGCAGCTTCAACATGGCCTGAGGCTTTGTTTCTGTTTCCGACTGGGATTTCCGCCCCCAGTCTCGGGGTCGACTGTTTTCCCTTTACCATTGCGGAGTCGGTCCTCTTCCTCACCATTCGCATACCGAGTGGTGATTTCCATCATCCAATTCAAAGTCAAGGCCCCAGAGCGACCATATTTCAACGTGAGCTCTTTGTATCACACACCTTCCTTGAAAGCGCAGATGGCCTGATGCTCGGAAACGTTCTCCACCAGATGGTGAAGGGTAGTCCACCGCTAGATGTAATCCCTCAAAGTTTCATTCGGTTTTTGTATACAGTGCTATAGCTCAGACAGCCCAGCGGGACGCTTGCAAGTGCCTTCAAATATCTTGATAAACACTCAGGCCAAATCCTCCCAACAGAAAATGCTAGCAGGAGCCAACTGATTCAACCAAGCTCTGGCTGAGCCCTCAAGCATCTGGGGCAGGTGCTTCATGGCTACCTTATCGTTGCCCCCACCGATCTGCACAACCACTCAGTAATCCTCTAACCATGTATCCGGCTTTGACTCGCTAGTAAACTTGCTAACTCCTGCAGTCAACCTAAAGTTGGGAGGGATCTTACCAGCACGGATGGCTCTGCTGAAACACTCGGGTCCAGAGACGAACGCTCTGTTCCCACTCGGCTGATCTCTGTACAAACCATCTCTGTTAGCCCTGCCTCTATCAACTAGGCCCTACACAAGAACTGACCTTGCATCAAAACCATGCTCTCGAGGGTCGACTGGGAGCCTCCGCTCATTGCTGTATGGGCGACTGTCAGCATACCGTTAGGGCGCGTATGATCCACCCCTCGGAGGGGGTGTAGGCACTCGACGACGGTCATCACTGTGGTATCAAGGGTTAAACTACCCGTGGCCTCTTCCCTGGTACTGGTCCTGGTGATAACCACGACCTTCACGCCGCAAGGGCGATCTTGGGCTTTGAGTCGACTGAGCTGTATCTGCCACAACTGACCTGTTGTGAATCCTATTGTGCAACTGAGAAACAGCTGAGTTATGTTCCCTGACCGCTCTGAGCAGTGCCCGGATCTGCTGTAAGCCTCTACCAGCCTCAGAACGGGACGACTGGATCGAATCTGCAATATGTGCAGCTGCTGCAACGTTCTGGATTGGAGTATGGAATACCTGAAAATCATCCTTAGGTCTAGTCGGAAATAGTTGCCGATGCCGTCGACTGGAACTTGGAATATGTCTGCGGGCATGGTCATCGAGGGCTTGTTGAAGATTCTCCAGGTGCACACGCTCAGCCAGAGTGGCTACGCGCGTAGCCTCCAAGGCCCGAGCCTTGGGGGTCTCCCCGAAGATGGGGGTCTGGAGTGCTTCCAAAGCTTGATCTTGCCTGCGCTGCAACTCCTCCCTCTGCTCCACAGTGGGAGCTTCGGGATAATACTCGTCGTTGTCGCGCGCCGGACCGCTGCTACTGCCCGCGCCATGGGGAAATCTTGGTGGACTACGCTGGGAGCCGACCATGAGAACTTCCGCCGCGGGGTCATTGCTTTCACACTCAGAGAGAGTGTCGGAATGGTTAGTCGACAGGTCGAACAACCCATAGAGAGATTCATCGGGCTCGATTGCCGTGATTTGAGGAGTGGCCGACTGACAAGCCACCGCGTGCTTCACCCACCACTGGAGCCGCGAGCGACCCAATCGCTTGCGGCGACGGGCCGCAGGACACGAAGATGCCACAGGAGCCGATCGATACTGAATCGATGACTGCCGCATGAGGACGCCGCAGGCACTCACGCGGAAGTGCGCCGCCCCGCAGATAGGGAGTGCCCCGACATCGAGGGGGGCCTCCTGAAGCTAGGCCGAATCATCGACGATGAAAGTGAGCGCGCCGAGACGGACCTCGCGGCCCAAGGACAATCCACCACCGGAAACCATGTCGACGAAGATTGAAGATTGCAACCTCACCGGAAGTCGCTAAGACGCCTGCCCCACGGTGGGCGCCAACTGTCGTGGGAACGAGTCTGACAGTAGAAGTAGGGGGTACGTAGGAGAGGGCAGTGTCCTAGCTACGACTAGGTTGTACACACATATTTATGAGTTCAGGCCCCTCTCGGAGGAGGTAACAGCCCTACGTCTCGGTGCCGCAGAGGCTTGTCGA
>NC_041383.1:739844421-739845249 GCF_002162155.2 Triticum dicoccoides | reverse complement strand
GGGGTGGCTTATATAGTGTGCACCGACCCCTGGTTGCCCTTCATTATACAGGGGTTCAATGAGAGTTAAGTCATGAACATTACTGTAACACCCGCATTAAATGGTCTTTATGACGACAGAATGAATGCTTGACGTTGCCATCCTGGGGTGACTCTAGGTATGATGTACTTCAGTGGATTCTTGTATGGTCTAGTGGATTTGGGATATCCGAGTGGAATCTTTTGTCAAGTGGATTGTACTTCATGAAGATTTCAGTCGGTATCTTTTGTTGAACCTTATAGGCCTTGAACTCTCGTGTAGTGTCCTTGGGTAGGGCGTCTAGGTCAGGCCTAAGACCCTACTCTAGGTACATGCCATCTTCACGACCCATAAACATTGTTTTGTTCATTCGTTTGGTTTAATTTGTTCTTACTCCTGTACAGATTGAGTGAGTGAGTAAGAAGCTAATTGGTTTGGGTACCAATATTTGGCAAGCCAATATTTGACAAAATCAAAAGTTACCAACATTTGGCAACCTTTTGTGAGATTAGCAACGAAAATTGATACGCAACAAATCTCTATGGCAGTTGCCAAAAATTGGCATTAAACCAATTAGGCTCTAATACTTTGTACACTGACAGTACATCTTGTTGATTCTTTGTCACGATGGAGTACTTGCATTCTCTTTGGTTTGGTGTCCTGACACCACCGCGGTCGTCCGACCATGTTCTAGCTTGCATGTGTGTGGTGTGTGCTTGCATTGCAAATGTTGTTGAAATGCATGAACCAAATGTATAGGGCCATTTTAAGGACTAAACCAAGGACCGCAGTATCTAGTAATGTTCGCCG
>NC_041383.1:739754893-739844280 GCF_002162155.2 Triticum dicoccoides | reverse complement strand
GCACACGATTTGGATGTCAATTTTAGTTGTATAGGGATGACAACCTTTGTTGTAGGGGTTGAAAGTTTCCAGTTTTTAAAGACCTTTTTTTTCATAAATTACCATCGTTTGATCACTATCAACCGGCTGTGGGCGTTCCGAGGCCTCACTGCCAGCGAACATTCGCCAGTTATCATTACGATAAGTTAAAAGGATTAACTAGAGAAGCCCTTGGACAAGCAAGACTGGCAGATCACCACGTCAAAAAGATGTACTCCCTTCGTCTAGGTGTGTAAGTCATCTTATGAAAATCAAATAATCCCAAAACACTTAGGCGCGGTGCATTAACTTCTATCTCGTTTCTTGTTTCTTGACATATCAACCAATAAAAGATGATGTGTGTGGATGCTTTTAATGACTTGAGACTGCACGGCATGCAGTAGTTAGTTCATTGCATGCAATATTATTAATTAGCAAATAAATATTAAGGTCTTTCGTTTCCTCTCCTCCTTAGTCATGATGCACAATCGAGATGACTTACTCATCTAAACGGATGGAGTACTACTACTGTACTGTTAAGAAAAGCAAGGTCATTCGCAAAAAAGAAAAAGTTAAGAAAAGCAAGATCACGCGCACACGCACATGAATAAACAAACAAAGAAAGAAAGTTGCAATAAATCGCGATCGCAAAGGCATCTATGAGTGACTAGGAGAGTAATTATTTAAGCCACCGGACCGAACGGCGCACGCACTGTGTGTCCCTTCCCGGAAGAATTCCCCAATTAAAAGAGATCTCTCTCTCGTCACATCCACCTCACTCGCTCGCTTCCTGCTGCCATTCCGCGGCCGGACATGTCGTCGTCGGGGGCCGGCGAGGAGGGCGCCGCCGCGCCGCAGGGGCCGCTACCCGTGGAGCACCGGAAGGGCGCCAACGGGCTCGACAAGGTCGTCCTCCGCGAGGCCCGGCGCATCTCCGCCGAGGTAAGATATTGCTGGGCGCAACGTACCTTGTCTCTCTCTCTCTGAGTTCCAACTGGTTGGCGTTCCGTCGGCCAGATCTCGGTGCAGATCCGTGCCGCCTGCCATGGGGCTGGATGGTATGGGCAGCCTCTGCAATTGCTGCTCCGATCCCGACCATTTTCCGGCAGAAGTGTTATCGTAGCGGATTTTCCTATGCGAGGTGGGACTCGCTCGATCGCGTGGAGCCCCTGAGGAACTGATCTTGGGATGGAGATGATTGTTCTGACCCTTATTTTTTTTTTGAAATAAAAAAAAATCAGTGTACGCTGTCGATGGTTGATATGACCCAAGTCTAAGCACGTTGCGTTCACTGTTAGGACCTTGCATCAGCAAACGCCTGTAGTAGTTATTAATGGTGATTGAGAAATCAACAATATGATTAAAAAATGTCCACTGTGATCTACAATGGAGTTTCTGTAATTCCTGAATACAAAGCTTTAATATGCTAATTGGTGTTATCTATGCGCTCGTGACTTGAGAGAGTGGCGAGCATAGGTTCATGATGGAATCATCAAAGGAGTCCCCAAGATAGTTGCTCGCTTAACTAGCTGTTAGGACACTGGAGTGATGTGAAGCACGGCATATGCCTTTATAGGTTAGGACTCATCGACCAAACATATTGATTTTCTGTTGTTTGGTACTTACAGTTTACCGTATCGTTATATAAGATTCTCCAAACCTGCAATCCTGTACTCATAGAAGTGATGGGTGAGGTTATCAAGCAAACTGGTCAGATAATAAAATGAAAAAATCCGAGCCTCCTCCGATCTACCTCCTGTTGCCTACTTTATCACTCAGTTATCCAGACATCGATGATGAATAGTATGCCAGCTATTTGGGCTTCGGCCATGGTGTTAGTTTCTGCTGCAATTCATGGAGAAGGCCATGAGGTCAGCACTGGTGGATAGGTAAAATTACCAGGTGAGAGTTTGAGTTGTACAGAAATGATGGGTGGTGAGCTAGCGATCATTTGTGATGTTATTCCGATTGATTTTTAAGCTTGTGACCCTACTGCCATGGTTATTATTCCACCTGTCATTTAGAAGTTACCCGAATCATGCTTTTCCTAATGTCCGGACATGCTTCTATTGAGATGCACTAGATAGATCAGTCCATATTTTTTGGCATATCAAATGTATTACGAAGAAGACGAATGGGCTAAGTAACCTATGTTTTATTGCTGTTCCACAAGGCTAGGCTATTGGAAGTTCAACACTCAGATCACTATAGTTGGACACATCGTTTTTTGCTCTTTGGGATATTCGGAATGCTTTTGCAACAAAAAATAGGTATTTCTTCATGGCATAATTATTGGTATGCAGTATGAATATTCCACTTGATGGACATCTGATAGTAGTAATAGAAATGACACTAAAATAGAACAAGCAGCTTACTATAAAGTATCTGCCCACTTCTTCCAGAGTCCTATTTGCTACAGGATGAACCTGGATTTCATGATTGTCGCAACAGACCAAAAAATTGTGTGACCGTTACAACTTTTGACAGAAACAAACAGCAACTACCCATCCAAAATAGGGGTTGAGCTCCAAACCTCAAAAGCAGATACAAAACAAATGTGACTCAAGAAGTTCTGACCACCTTTTGAGAGCTTTTTTTAGTTAACCTGTTCCAAAAAAATAGCTATTTACTTATTTAGTCCTATATGTGTTATTTCTGCCAGGTGTACCTGTATGGTGGCCATGTAACATCATGGAAAGATGAGCATGGGGAGGAGCTGCTTTTCGTTAGTAATAAGGTGCCGTTGTTTTCAAGTACAAATTATGTCAGTGCTTTTAAAATATTATCTCAGCATTGTTTCGATTATCAATCATGCCTAAGTCCTGACTTGAATTGATTATCATCCAGAACTTTATAACATACAAATACATATCTATTGTGAAAGCTAGTTCAGTACTTACCCGTTCGATGCTAGGGCAAAAATATGTGCTGTCAATAGCAAGTTTTATCTTGAGTTATGGTTGACATTTCAGTGCAGTAAGTCAAAAATATGGCGATATTCTAAATTAGCATTTCCCTGCTGCTCATTTTGCCTTGTCAACATCAAAATATATGTGGATCTGAATTTTACTGGAATCTTGATCCCACATCTTCTCGATTGCCTAATTTGCTTGACTGATTTGATTCTTCTGTCAGGCTATTTTCAAACCTCCAAAAGCTATACGTGGAGGTATACCAATCTGCTTTCCTCAGGTATGAGAGTTTCGTTTTCTGAACCTGTTTTTTACTCTTTTGCTTCATTAATTTCTTCTTTTTTGTCTGATTTTATTTTTGCTAAGTACTTCCCCGTTCTAGTTTTCCAACTTCGGACATCTGGAAGCTCATGGATTTGCAAGGAACAAGATCTGGGCTGTTGACACTGATCCACCACCATTTCCAGTACCAATCTCTAGTAGAGCTTACATCGATTTAATTCTTAAACCTACTGATGAAGACTTAAAGATCTGGCCACATAGGTGGGCATCCTAAATAACTACACACTTATAGTGGATTCATGCTATTCTAGAAACTGGGCGTATTTTTTTAGTTATAATTTGTGTGTTCAAATGGATCCATAAGAGCAATTCTTTCATTGTAGTTTTGAGTACCGTCTGAGGGTTGCACTTGGACCTGGTGGAGATCTGATGCTGACTTCACGTATAAGGAATACCAATGCAGATGGAAAGCCATTCTCTTTTACCTTTGCATATCACACGTACTTCTCAATTTCTGATATAAGGTATGTTCTTCAGCTCACTATCAGAATAAAAAAAAATATCAGTAGTTTGAAGTGATCTCGTAACAGATGCAGAATACTTAATCCTCACTCCTAAATTTGTTTGTCCCAAATCTAAACATTCCATAATTGCCACATCTGTTAACTGCCTCATTTTTGTAGTAGTTCTTTTTTCTCGTCATAATTCCATTCTAATATTTCAGTGAGATACGAGTAGAAGGCCTGGAAACTCTGGATTACCTAGACAACTTACAAGATAGGGCCCGCTTCACTGAACAAGGCGATGCTATTGTTTTTGAATCTGAGGTGCGTTACCAAGGCATTTGAATCATATTACTATTTTTTTCATTTTTCTTTGCATCCCACTTTCTAATTCAAGCATCTGTAAAATTCACAGTTGGACAGAATATATCTGGGCACACCGTCAAAAATTGCCATTATTGATCATGAGAAGAAAAGAACATTTGTTGTGAGGAAAGGAGGCCTTCCAGATGCTGGTATGGTGAACTCTTACATTTGTTTGCTCAGAACTATATAAATTATTGCATTATAATCTTTGAAGAATTATTTTAAAGAGTTTCTTCTTTTTCTTCTTGGTTACAGTTGTTTGGAATCCATGGGACAAAAAAGCTAAGGCAATGGCAGATTTTGGGGATGACGAATATAAACGCATGGTATGTGTGGAAGCAGCTGCTATAGAAAAGGCGATTACTCTGAAGCCTGGCGAGGAGTGGACTGGAAAATTGGAACTATCTGCAGTTCCGTCTAGTTATTACAGTGGTCAATTGGACCCAGATCGTGTTATTCAGGATTCAGTTGTTCCGGAGGATTCAGTCAGCTAGCCCTTAGTCAAGTTCTGTGCAGGTAACATTTATACTAGTAATGTAGCCATGTATGTAAGTTCTGAACATAGTATACTCATGCAGAGAACATACAATACCAGCCATACTCCATATTCTATTGGAGCTAGTCTTTTCAATGAATGTAGTCACTCGCATACTAATTTTTTTCTCGAACGACGCAGGAGAGCTGCGTGTCATTATCATTAGAAAAGATTTAAAAAACAAGGAGAGGCCAGCAGGCCAACTCCCAGAGATGTCTAATTACGGGCTCGTCATGAACAAAAGAAACTCAACGTCAACCAAACACACCCTGATCTAAGTGTCAGGGAGGGCTTCACTCACTATTTTCTTGTACAATGTGCTCCAAATTATACATAGAAGTGCCTAAGTCCTTAGTTGGAACATAATGTATTTTTTAGACCGAATTAAGTCCATACGAGACCGGATGATAGGTAATGTGCTGAGGTTAAGTAGTGGGCGTCCTGATCTCTAGACCAGATCAAGTGCTGGAACTCTGAGGCCGGATACTACGTGATGTGTATATCTGGTAATGTGGTGGAGTACTTATTGGGATACTGATTTCTGGACCAGCTGAAGTGTTTGAACTTAGGAGTGGTCAATTAACATATAAAATTCCTTGCTAAGAATTGTGACCACAAACAAACTTGTTTTGATGGCTTGGTTAAGAACCTGACATGGTATGCATAACCTGTCTTTTCATATTTGGAAATCAGGGATTCAATGGAGACTAATATAAACTTACTAGAATTTACTGGCAAAGTGGCAACTACATTGTGGAAACCTTTTATTTTGAGAACTTCAATTGCAAAAGACTAGCTTGCCTGCACAATGTTTCATTTTGTTCCTTTTTTAGTTGTGAGTATCAAGATGCTGTGAACTGTGAACTTCCTGTCATGTACATATATGTTCCAAGCCAATAATTGTTTTGCATCTGTTCTCATTAATAATTCCTTGTGTATGATTCATATTGACATGTTTCCTGCGTTGCAGGTAGACTATTAATATCATATGCACAAGGAAAATGGCAGCCACGAGTGTCAAAACATTTCTTCCATTCTATTCAAATCTTTGTTGTTTTCGGCGTACCTACCGCAACAGAGCGAAAATCTCAACATTGATTTCTGTTTCAGTATCCACATGACATAAAGGAACAAATCAGTGTTTGTACCCTGCATAGGGATGATCGAAGAAACATCTTAGATGGGTTGTAAAATAAATTTATAACTGTATTTTCTTCTTTTACCAGTTTCTTTTATGCTTAAGTTTCGTAGTGTGGCCAAAAGGCGAAGATGATGTCAAACCACCTTTCAGATAAGCACACATGATGTGTAAACATGCCAAGGTTTTGAGCTGCATGGCTTGGTGGTTGTGGAACCATGCTTATTTGGATTCAATGTGCCTGCGCTGTGCAATTATGCACCGTTGGATAGTTATTTGAAGGCATGGTGTTTTTGGGTCCCTGAGTAAAGCTGTTATTTTTGGTGAATCAGTTATGCAATCTAAGCAACACAGGTTGGGTTTTCAAAATTGTTAGCCTAAAAGGTTTCAGTTTTGTTTGGGCATTTTAGTTAGCATGCTTAGAAGAAGTTGATCTAACGTATAGCCAAGCATGATTAGCTTAGAAGAAATTTATACTGAATGCTTAGAAGGAAAATTCTTTGCTGGTGCATAAACTGAAATGGTTAGCTTGCACAGGTGGAATGATTATGAGCGACTTATTTGGTTGTGAGCAATTTGAAATAAATGTGCTGGATGGATTTATTTTTTACTGATGGAGCCATATGTATGAAAATGTTTGTCATGTATGCACTGATGCATGGATTAGACAGTGAAAACTTTCTGTGCACTAAAAATGGGTTTGTAATACGGTTGTATGAGAGAGACCCATCACTTCGGCCATGAGGCCCAAGCCCACTTGTACCAAGTGGCCTAGGAGGGCATGAGTGAGTCTGCCCATACAGAGCCACACCTATCGGCGAGAGGTTAGTCTCCACGCCTACATGGTACCAGAGGGTGGGGCGTGAGGAGTCGTGGGTGGCGATACGTCTCAAACGTATCCCTAAATTTTAGGGAGCTCCAAAAGTCCTAGAAAAAAAATCTAAAAAAAGTTTTGAGTCGAGAAACTTTCAAAGGACCTGAGCCCCACATTGGGGAGCCCTATAAGGCCCATGTGGCCAAGTGGCGAGGCCAGGGGTGGCTGCGTGATGAGGCTGTGGGTCCTCCGATGCTCCGTTCCATCGCCTCTTGACGCTTTTTTTTGTTCGCTCTGAACACCCTAAATATTGAGGAGGCATCCTGTTTTCGCTGTCGCACTTCTCTGTTCTGAAGCGATCCAATCTGCAGTCTTTTTCTGATTCTCTGACCAAGGAGAAAATCATCTCGGTGGCCATCTACAATTCTACATCAACTTGAAGACCACCATGATCGCTCATGGGTAGTTTCCTTTGGACTATGGATCCATAATAGTAGCTAGATGGTTTTTTCTCCCTTGCTTGTAATACAAATATCACATGAGCTGTCTTAGATGATTGTGATCCATCTCGTGTAATTTGTTGGTGTGTTTGTTGCAGTGTGATGAATGGTCACCTTATGATAAGATCTATCCATGGATTCTTTTGAGATGAATTTGGATTCTTTGTTGCAATAATTCTTATACACGTATGTTCTTTAATCTATTTGTCTTTCTTTAGCCAAGTTTGATGGATAATCTCCAAGAGGGAGTTGTGTATATTGGTTGGGCTCAATCTTGCAAGCAATCTACCGCAGTAAAAAAAAGGAAAATGCTTGCATTGTATTCTTGCCAATAGGAATAAAAGATGATTGCTTAGTTGTCCTTTGAAAGCGGGGTGAAGACAATATATCATCTGCTTCATGCTATCATACTTAATCCAATACCCTGGTTTTTACTTAATACTTTGAGGCACATGGTGGAAAGCGGTCTTGGGGTGGAGTATTAGCTATAGATGCAATTGGATAACGGTCTATAAATGTTTGGACATGATGCTCATATGTAATTATTCCATGTATAATCATATTACAAAAAATGCAAAATTGATACACAACTGTAATTTGTTCACCGTACCATGTTATTTCTTTTGGAGAGAAACCATTAGTGACCTATGGATCCCAATCCATTCTTCTTCCATTGCTTTCAACCTCGATCAAATGAGCTTTACAATTACTGTTTTTATTTCTTTTCCTTGCAACTACAATCTTCCACACACTTGCATTTAATCCTTATAACTAGCAAGGCTAGTAAGACTGACAATCTTACTAGTTCCATTGGGGGCCAATACTTGTGCGTGTCCTCATACTTATTAGTGGTATTAGTTTTGAGCTCCTACTGGTTCGATAAATCTTAAGACCATCCACTTTGAGGGAAAAGTGATGCTTGCCACAAACCCTTGCACTTGGGGGCCCAACACCTTCCTAGTTGAGAGAAGCATGTGGCGGTGCTAGGCAGGAGCTCGTGGCACGACAAGGCAGCATAGACGACAATGGGAAGTGAATGGCGATGGTGGGGCTGGTCCGTCGCGAGATTCTTCCTCTGACTACTTCTTGTTCCTTTACTCCTGGTTGTTGTTCTTGGCAACCCACATCTGCTAGGTGAGCTTGGGCACTATGAGAGAGCGTTACGACTACCTACTGAGGTTGGGGAGGAAGGAGGTGGAAGATGCGGTGGTGCTCGAGACGACAACGAGCTGCTAGTTCTATGAAAGGAGGGTGCGACTATTAGTTGAGGCATTGCTGGGTGCTTCTGATGTGTGGACCATGTTGTCTAAGAGGTACTCTGGTAAGGGAAGTCTGATGCTCATGTCTCAAATGGAAGACAAGATTAAGGTTGTTCGTCAAGGTAAAAAAAGTGTGATGGTATATCTGAATGATATGCAACACCATTGGGCAGATCCAGATCAACACAGATGTCTAATGCGGTTTCTAAAAGGCCTAGATCAAAGTTTTGAGAGCAGGCATGTTGCGCTTCTACATCAACTGATGCCTCTTTCCTTGAAGAGGCCATTGTTGCGATGTCCCAAGAAGAGGTGCACCCGCAACCAAGAATAGGAGGTGGAAATGAATCTATTTACAGAGTGGCTGACCAGCAAGGTTCCGAGGGGTGTTATAATTGTGGTCAATCAGAGCATATCAGCCAGTTTTGCATTGGACCTAGAAGAAGCGGAGGCGAAGGGTACAATGTGTGGCAATAGTAGCTGGGGTGGTCGGAATGAGAGTGGTGGTTTGTGGAATGCTCTTCATTGGAATGCTCCTCATTTGAATGTTCCCAATCTAAATGTATCTGCTTCAACTAAAGGGAAGCAACGTGTAGGAGGATAGGAAACTGCTACCAATTATGATAATTTTGTCGATACAAATGAAGGTACATTGAACATGCATCAATAGGAGCCAATAAAATAAACTCTGAATGGGCTCTTGACCGTGGAGCATCACACCATGTTGTTGGAGACTTTAATGAGTTCAAATCTTATCTTCCACACTCTCTCGTACATCAGAAAACATCCACACAACAGATGGCATAGCCCAAGCCACCACATGTGTTGGGAAAGTCATCTGCACACTGAGTATTGAATTATCTTGAGCATTGCATGTGCCATCTTTTCTCGTGAAATTATTGTCCTTGCATTCTTTGGTTGACCAAATTGATCGTCGATTGCCAAATAATTATTAACAAAGTCGGGTTCTTGATCCAGGAGAGAACGACGACCAGGAGTCTTGGAACTGGAATGAGGAGTAAGGAGGTTACATGGATCGCCGCATGACACACCAGGAGTGAATACACGTGCTAGCTGCAGTTGATGGGGATAAGGAGACTAGAGCCCTAAGCCATCACTATAGGATGAGACATGTGTCTTTTGATAAAATGTATCAAGTATTCCCAATTTAATGAGTGGTGTGGACAAGAGCAAGCCGCATTGCGATGTGTGTGAGTGAATTTGCTGCCAGAAACTCATATGTGAGTAAGGGGATCATGATCGATCATATCTCCTGTTGGTTAATCCACTCTGATGTGTGGACATGTCCAGTGTTATCTGTCAGTGTTATGAAGTACTTCGTTACATTCATTGATTGCCATTCTCTAACGAATTGGGTCTATCTTCTGAAACATAAAGATGAAGTGCTTTAGTGTTTCAAAATTATTTGTGCACTTGTTTAAACACAATTTAATTTGAAAATTTAAGCACTCGGATTGGACAATGGAACGAGTATGTTAACAAGGAAATTGGTGCCTTCATGTTGGAGAAAGGGCCTCCTCCATCAAACATATTGTTCAGACACACCTGCTCAGAATGGGGTGATAGAGAGGAAAAATGGCCACCTGTTACAGGTGACACGAGCATTGATGTTCCCCATGAATGTGCCCAAGTACCTATGGAGTGAAGCTGTCATGATGACCAGCTTCTTGATCAACCGGACTCCATCCCTGGTGACAGGTATGGAATCACCATGTGAGTTGGTTTTCACAGAAAATAAATACTCAGTTCTCCCAAGGTGTTTGGTTACACTTGTTTTGTTCGTGATCATAGGACATCAGTCAACAAATTGGATCCTCAGGCAGTCAATTGTATCTTTATTGGGTATTCCTCAGGACAAAGATGGTACAATTGTTGGAGTCCTTCTGAGAGGCAGGCATTTGTGAGCATGGATGTTATGTTTTGTGTAACAAAACCTTTTTATGGTGATAAAACTAATCTAATTGTCTTCTTTGAAGAACTTGACCAATGTCTCCCACCAGAAATTGGTCAAGATGGGGAGAGTAGTAGCATAAAGATGCAACAATCACTGGTACATCGAGGTGCTATGAAAACGGTTTTTAACCCCTTTTGCGACGGTGTTTTGAACCGTCTCCAAGTGAGTGACTGTGATAGGGGGGGGGTCCTTCCCACACGACCCAGAAACCGTCGGGGATAGGGAGCCTTGATGCATACATTTGTCCCTATAAAACTTTCTAATATCTCGAATATCCAAACGTTTCATCCTTGCTACTCGTTTGTGCTCGCATTGCCATCATAGTCGGAGTTATGTGGTTTTAGCTAAAACCAGGCACATTCCAGGCGCGGGATTTTTCCAGGCACGTACCAAACTGGCTCTACGTTTACGATGCCTGGCACATCACAAACAGTTCATCATTGTAAAACCGTGTATGGTAGGTTAACAATCACACATATTTAGTTTTCCCGCACCATTTGTGATATTGTCTGACATCACACACGCTTTGCAAACGGCAACTTTGTGCATGGTTACACTCGTTTCCTCTCCGTGAATCGTGTCGAATTTTGATGTATATCACACACGCTGTGCTTTATAGATCGTGTGTGCCGTAATGACCCACAGAGCGTAATTTCACCCTAATTTATTTGCTACTATTTAAAATTGTACCTAATTTGAATTTGAAAGTAGGCTATAGCTTTATTCATATCCATCGGGTTCAAATAACCAATGCATTATTGGATTCACAGGTACATATGTTCAAGAATTAAATCAGCACCAAATAAAGAATGGTGAACCAGGGTTGTATACTTGTACTATTACAAATGGTAAAGAAAGAGGCGAGAGACATTCTGGTTGCTGAACGAGGTGAAGCGGAATGACCCTATTGTGATCTCCTCGATGCAGAAGGCACGCACGAATCTAGTCCAACCCCTAGCTTGTAATGGCCGGCCGCCAATCATGTAGTTTGAGAGGCAATCTTGAATAAACTGCTTCAGGATCCATTGCAAAGGAAAAATTCAGATATTGTCATCTAACACAACTCATTACGGGCAATAAAAAGAAGGCTACAGAGTTCTTACTTACCATCCTGTAGTTAATTGTTGTCTTGCATAAAGTGTAAACAAATAGTTCGATTGACATCTTTTGACCCATTTTAATAACATTTTTATCATTTTCCTCACTTGATGCTGGTTCATGAATATCTCATTGCCCCATACGCAGAAAGGGTCGAAGTGTGGATCTTTGGGGCACTCTTTGAAGTTCTTTGTGTTGGTTGAATAGATGAATCTGAAACTGTGTGATGCATATCGTATAATCATATCCACGGATACTTGAGGTGACTTTGGAGTATCTAGGTGATATTAGGGTTTTAATTTGGTTGATTTGTGTCTTAAGGTGTTATTCTAGTACAAACTCTATGATATATCAAACGGAAAGAATAGCTTCATGTTATTTTACTACGGACTCTTGAATAGATCGATCAGAAAGGATAACTTTGAGGTGGTCTCGTACCCTACAATAATCTTTTGTTTGTTCTCTGCTATTAGTGACTTTGGAGTGACTCTTTGTTGCATGTTGAGGGATAGTTATATGATCCAATTATGTTATTATTGTTGAAAGAACTTGCACTAGTGAAAGTATGAACCCTAGGCCTTGTTTCCTAGCATTGCAATACCGTTTACGCTCACTTTTATCACTTGCTACCTTGCTGTTTTTATATTTTCAGATTACAAAAACCTATATCTATCATCCATATTGCACTTGTATCACCATCTCTTCGCCGAACTAGTGCACCTATACAATTTACCATTGTATTGGGTGTGTTGGGGACACAAGAGACTCTTTGTTATTTGGTTTGCAGGATTGTTTGAGAGAGACCATCTTCATCCTACACCTCCCACGGATTGATAAACCTTAGGTCATCCACTTGAGGGGAATTTGCTAATGTCCTACAAACCTCTGCACTTGGAGGCCCAACAACGTCTACAAGGAGAAGGTTGCATAGTAGACATCAAGTTCTTTTCTGGCGCCGTCGCCGGGGAGGTGAGTGCTTGAAGGTATATCTTTAGATCTTGCAATCGAATCTTTTAGTTTCTTGTTTTATCACTAGTTTAGTCTATAAAAGAAAATTACAAAAAAATGGAATTGAGGGTGCCTCATATGCTTCATCTTTTTAACGACTTCCGTGAAAATAAGGATTCCGATAATTGTGCTCAATTGCTAGAGGAAGAATGCATTAGAATGTTTGGCACTAAATATTTGAATGATGATCATGATTGCAATGTTGTTAGTATGAATTCCTTGAATATCCATGATGCTAATGATATGCAAAAAGCCACAAGCTTGGGGAAGCTATGTTTGATGAAGATGATATTTTTTGTCCCCAAGTTTTGATGAGCAAATTTATTATGATGAAAGCATGCCTCCTATTTATGATGATTATGGTGATGATACGTATGCCATAAAGAATAAACATAACCATGAAACTTGTACCATGATTTTAATTTTCAATTGGATTATGCTTCACATGATAGTTATTTTTTTGAGTTTGCTCCCACTACTATTCATGAGAAGAAGTTTGCTTATGTGGACAGTAGTAAAATTTATATGCTTGTGCATCATGAAAATAATGCTTTATGTGATGGTTATATTGTTGAATTCATTCATGGTGCTACTGAAAATTATTATGAGGGAGGAACATATGCTTGTAGGAATTGCAATAATATCAAGTTTCCTCTCTATGTGTTGAAAATCTTGAAGCTATGCTTGTTTTACCTTCTTATGCTAGTTGATTCTTGTTCCCATAAGTTGTTTGCTCACAAAATCCCTATGCATAGGAAGTGGGTTAGACTTAAATGTGTTAGAAATATGCTTCATGATGCTCTATTTATGTTCAAATTCTTATCTTTTATGCGAGCATCATCGAAATCATCATGCCTAGCTAAAAGGCATCAAAGAAAAGCGCTTGTTGGGAGACAACCCAATATTTACCTTTACTGTTTTTGTGTGTTCACATGATTATGCTACTTTACTAATCATGTTTTATAGCTTTTGTTTCAATAAAGTGCCAAGTAAGACCTTTAGGATAGCTTACGGTGATAGTTGTGTTGATTCTGCTGAAAATCAGAAACTTTTGCACCTAGTAAATTAGTTTTGATAATTCACAGAAACGTGCTTTTTATCTGATTCCTTTTGCTCTAGATTGGTACACAAATTGCTCAGGTTTTTCTAAGTTTGTAGGACTTTTGGAGTTACAGAAGTATTCTAGAGTTACAGATTACTACAGGCGGTTCTGTTTTTGATAGATTCTGTTTTCTATATATTGTCTGCTTATTTTGATGAATCTATGAGTAGTATCGGAGGGTATGAACCATAGAGAAGTTGTAATACAGTAGATATTACACCAATATGAATTTAGAATGAGTTCATAACAGTACCTAAGTGGTGATTTATTTTCTTATACTAACAGAGCTTACGAGTTTTCTGTTAAGTTTTGTGTTGTGAAGTTTTCAAGTTTTGGGTAAAGATTCGATGGACTATGGAATAAGGAGTGGCATGAGCCTAAGCTTGGGAATACCCAAGGCACCCCAACATAATATTCAAGGACAACCAAGAGCCTAAGCTTGGGGATGCCCCGGATGGCATCCCCTCTTTCATCTTCGTTCATCGATAACTTTACTTGGAGCTATATTTTTATTCACCACATGATATGTGTTTTGCTTGGAGCGTCATTTTCTTTTGGTAGTATTTGTTTGCTGTTATTTAGAATAATGTTTTGCATCTCTATTTTCAATAAAAATGTCAAGGATAGCCTTTACCATGCTTATTTTGCAAGTATACATGTTGCTGTTTCAAAACAGAAAGTTTACCGCTGTTGCAAAAATTCCCTAGAAAAGTCAGAAAATGATATAATGTTGAAATTTTTGCATAATGAGATTTGATAAATCTTCTACAGTGTGGTAGACTTTCATAATTTTCGAAGTTAGGGAAGTATGATGAATCTTGCATTCTTTACAGACTGTACTATTTTGGCAGATTGCTGTTATGTTTGCATTGTTTGCATATGTTTGCTTGTTTAATGATTCTATTTGAGGATAGGAATATTAAATATGCAGAGACATTTAGTATGCAATGTTGAATAATAATTTTTGTGATTTGTTACAGTAGAAAATGATAAGGTTTTTGCATTGGTTTATACTAACTTATCTCACGAGTGCTTGTTGAATTTGGTTTGGATGAAGCTTTCGAGATTTAGGAAACCGAGATATAAAAGGAATTAAGGAGACACAAAAGCTAAAGCTTGGGGATGACCAAGGCACCCCAAGATAATATTTCAAGAAGTCTCAAGCATCCAAGCTTGGGGATGCCCCGGTAGGCATCCCACCTTTTTTCTTCAACAATTATCGGTTAGTATCGGTTGAACCTAAGTTTTTGCTTCTTCACATGATGTGTGATATCCTTGAAATGTCATTTTGTTTTGTTTTGCTTGCTGTTTGAATAAAATACCAAGATATGAAATTCTTAAATGTTAGAGAGTCTTCACATAGTTGTGTTGGAAATATGCCCTAGAGGCAATAATAAAAGTGTTATTATTATATTTCTTTGTTCATGATAATAGTCTTTTATTCATGCTATAACTGTATTATTCGGAAATCGTAATACACGTGTGAATACATAGACCACAATATGTCCCTAGTGAGCCTCTAGTTGACTAGCTCGTTGTGATCAACAGATAGTCATGGTTTCCTGGCTATGGACATTGGATGTCGTTGATAACGGGATCACATCATTAGGAGAATGATGTGATGGACAAGACCCAATCCTAAGCATAGCACAAAGATCGTGTAGTTCGTTTGCTAGAGCTTTGCCAATGTCAAGTATCTCTTCCTTCGACCATGAGATCATGTAACTCCTGGATACCGTAGGAGTGCTTTGGGTGTATCAAACGTCACAACGTAACTGGGTGACTATAAAGGTGCACTACAGGTATCTCCAAAAGTGTCTATTGGGTTGACATGGATCGAGACTGGGATTTGTCACTCCGTGTTTTCGGAGAGGTATCACTGGGCCCACTCGGTAGTGCATCATCATAATGAGCTCAAGGTGGCCAAGTGTCTGGTCACGGGATCATGCATTACGGTACGAGTAAAGTGACTTGCCGGTAACGAGACTGAACAAGGTATTGGGATACCGACGATCGAGTCTCGGGCAAGTAACATACCGTCTGACAAAGGGAATTGTATATGGGGTTTGATCGAATCCTCGACATCGTGGTTCATACGATGACAACATCGAGGAGCATGTGGGAGCCAACATGGGTATTCAGATCCCGCTGTTGGTTATTGACCTGAGAGCATCTCGGTCATGTCTGCATGTCTCCCGAACCCGTAGGGTCTACACACTTAAGGTTCGGTGACGCTAGGGTTATTAGGAAGACTTGTATGTGATTACCGAATGTTGTTCGGAGTCCCGGATGAGATCCCGGACGTCAGGAGGAGTTCCGGAATAGTCCGGAGGTAAAGATTTATATATGGAAAGTGGTTAAACGGACACCGGAAAGTTTCGGGGGCATTCCGGTATTGTACCGGGGCCACCGGAAGGTTTCCGGGGGTCCACCGGGAGGGGACACCCCTCCCGGGGGGGGCCACATGGGCTGTGTGGGAGAGGGAGCCAGCCCCTAGTGGGCTGGGCGCGCCTCCCCACCTAGGCCCATGCAGCTAGGGCAAGGGAAGGGGGCGCCCCCTAGCTTGGGGGCAAGCCACCCCTCTTCCCCTCTCCCTTTGGCCGCCCCCCTCTAGGGTTTCCCCTAGAGGGCCGGCCCCCCTTGCCCCTTCCCCTATAAATAGAGGGGTGAGGGGAGGGCAGCCGCACCACAAGCCAAGGCGCAGCCCCTCCCCTCCCCAACACCTCTCCTCCTCCGTACGTGCTTGGCGAAGCCCTGTAGGAGTACTACTGCACCACCATCATCACGCCGTCGTGCTGCCGGTGGAGCTGTCTTCCTCAACCTCTCCTTCCTCCTTGTTGGATCAAGACGGAGGAGACGTCGCCCGTACCATACGTGTGTTGAACACGGAGGTGCTGTCCGTTCAGCACTTGGTCATCGGTGATCTGAATCACGTTGAGTACGACTTCATCATCAACGCTCCCTCGAACGCTTCCGTACACAATCTACAAGTGGTATGTAGATGCTAACTCAACCCCTTGACTCGTTGCTTAGATGAACTCATAGATGGATCTTGGTGAAACCGTAGGAAAAATTTTAATTTTCTGCAACGTTCCCCAATAGTGGCATCATGAGCTAGGTCTATGCGTAGTTCTCTTTGCACGAGTAGAACACAATTTTGTTGTGGGCGTAGATCTTGTCAACTTGCTTGCCGCTACTAGTCTTATCTTGCTTCAGCGGTATTGTGGGATGAAGCGGCCCAGACCAACCTTACACGTACGCTTATGTGAGACCGGTTCCACCGACTAACATGCACTAGTTGCATAAGGTGGCTGGCGGGTGTCTGTCTCTCCCACTTTAGTTGAAGTGGATTCGATGAAAAGGGTCCTTATGAAGGGTAAATAGAAGTTGACAAGATCACGTTGTGGTTATTCGTAGGTAAGAAAACGTTCTTGCTAGAACCCAATTGCAGCCACGTAAAAGATGCAACAACAATTAGAGGACGTCTAACTTGTTTTTGCAGCAATTGTCATGTGATGTGATATGGCCAGAAGTTGTGATGAATGATGAATGATATATTGTGATGTATGAGATCATGTTCTTGTAATAGGAATCACGACTTGCATGTCGATGAGTATGACAACCGGCAGGAGCCATAGGAGTTGTCTTTATTTTGTATGACCTGCGTGTCATTGAAGAACGCCATGTAAACTACTTTACTTTATTGCTAAACGCGTTAGTCATAGAAGTAGAAGTAGTCGTTGGCGTGACAACTTCATGAAGACACGATGATGGAGATCATGATGATGGAGATCATGGTGTCATGCCGGTGACAAGATGATCATGGAGCCCCGAAGATGAAGATCAAAGGAGCTATATGATATTGGCCATATCATGTCACTACTTTATATAATTGCATGTGATGTTCATTATGATTATGCATCTTGTTTACTTAGAACGACGGTAGTAAATAAGATGATCCCTTATAACAATTTCAAGAAAGTGTTCCCCCTAACTGTGCACCGTTGCTAAAGTTCGTCGTTTCGAAGCACCACGTGATGACCGGGTGTGATAGATCCTTACGTTCACATACAACGGGTGTAAGACAGTTTTACACATGCAAAAACACTTAGGGTTAACTTGACGAGCCTAGCATGTACAGACATGGCCTCGGAACACGGAGACCGAAAGGTCGAACACGAGTCGTATGGAAGATACGATCAACATGAGAATGTTCACCGACGATGACTGGTCCGTCTCACGTGATGATCGGACACGGCCTAGTCGACTCGAATCGTGTAACACTTAGATGACTAGAGGGATGTCTAATCTGAGTGGGAGTTCATTAAAATAATTTGATTGGATGAACTTAATTATCATGAACTTAGTCTAAAACCTTTTGCATAATATGTCTTGTAGATCAAATGGCCAACGCTCATGTCAACATGAACTTCAACGCGTTCCTAGAGAAAACCAAGCTGAAAGATGATGGCAGCAACTATACGGACTGGGTCCGGAACTTGAGGATCATCCTCATAGCTTCCAGGAAACAATATGTCCTAGAAGGACCGCTAGGTGACGCTCCCGTCCCAGAGAACCAAGACATTATGAATGCTTGGCAGTCTCGTGCTGATGATTACTCCCTCGTTCAGTGCGGCATGCTTTACAGCTTAGAACCGGGGCTCCAAAAGCGTTTTGATCATCACGGAGCATATGAGATGTTCGAAGAGCTGAAACTAGTTTTCCAAGCTCACGCCCGGGTCGAGAGATATGACATCTCTGACAAGTTCTATAGTTGTAAGATGGAGGAAAATAGTTCTGTCAGTGAGCACATACTCAAGATGTCTGGGTTGCACAACCGTATGACCCAGCTGAATATTAACCTCCCTGATGAGGCGGCCATTGACAGAATTCTCCAGTCGCTCCCACCAAGCTACAAGAGCTTTGTGATGAACTACAATATGCAGGGGATGGTAAAGACCATTCCTGAAGTATTTTCCATGCTGAAGTCAGCAGAGGTTGAAATCAAGAAAGAACATCAAGTGTTGATGGTCAATAAGACCACTAAGTTCAAGAAGGGCAAGGGTAAGAAGAACTTCAAGAAGGACGGCAAGGAGGTTGCCGCGCCTGGTAAGCCAGTTACCGGGAAGAAGTCAAAGAATGGACCCAAACCTGAGACTGAGTGCTTTTATTGCAAGGGGAAGGGTCACTGGAAGCGGAACTGCCCCAAATACTTAGCGGATAAGAAGGCCGGCAACACTAAAGGTATATTCGATATACATGTAATTGATGTGTACCTTACCAGTACTCGTAGTAACTCCTGGGTATTTGATACCGGTGCCGTTGCTCATATTTGTAACTCACAGCAGGGGCTGCGGAATAAGCGGAGACTGGCGAAGGACGAGGTGACGATGCGCGTCGGGAATGGTTCCAGAGTCGATGTGATCGCCGTCGGCACGCTACCTCTACATTTACCCACGGGATTAGTTTTGAACCTTAATAATTGTTATTTAGTGCCAAGTTTGAGCATGAACATTGTATCTGGATCTCGTTTAATACGAGATGGCTACTCATTTAAGTCTGAGAATAATGGTTGTTCGATTTATATGAGAGATATGTTTTATGGTCATGCTCCGATGGTCAATGGTTTATTCTTAATGAATCTCGAGCGTAATACTACACATATTCATAGCGTGAATACCAAAAGATGTAAAGTTGATAACGATAGTCCCACATACTTGTGGCACTGCCGCCTTGGTCACATTGGTGTCAAACGCATGAAGAAGCTCCATGCTGATGGACTTTTAGAGTCTCTCGATTATGAATCATTTCACACATGCGAACCATGCCTCATGGGCAAGATGACCAAGACTCCGTTCTCCGGAACAATGGAGCGAGCAACCAACTTGTTGGAAATCATACATACCGATGTGTGCGGTCCAATGAGTGTTGAGGCTTGTGGAGGATATCGTTATGTTCTCACTCTCACTGATGACTTGAGTAGATATGGGTATGTCTACTTGATGAAACACAAGTCTGAGACCTTTGAAAAGTTCAAGGAATTTCAGAATGAAGTAGAGAATCAACGTGACCGAAAGATAAAATTCCTACGATCGGATCGTGGAGGAGAATACTTAAGTCACGAATTTGGTACACACTTAAGAAAACGTGGAATCGTTTCACAACTCACGCCGCCTGGAACACCTCAGTGTAATGGTGTGTCCGAACGTCATAATCGCACTCTATTAGATATGGTGCGGTCTATGATGTCTCTTACCGATTTACCACTATCATTTTGGGGATACGCTCTAGAGACAGCTACATTCACTTTAAATAGGGCACCGTCTAAATCCGTTGAGACGACACCGTATGAATTATGGTTTGGGAAGAAACCTAAGCTGTCATTTCTAAAAGTTTGGGGATGCGATGCTTATGTCAAGAAACTTCAACCTGAAAAGCTCGAACCCAAGTCAGAAAATGCGTCTTCATAGGATACCCTAAGGAAACCATTGGGTATACCTTCTACTTAAGATCCGAGGGCAAGATCTTTGTCGCTAAGAACGGATCCTTTCTGGAAAAGGAGTTTCTCTCGAAAGAAGTAAGTGGGAGGAAAGTAGAACTCGATGAAGTACTACCTCTTGAGCGGGATAGTAGTGCAGCTCAGGAAGATGTTCCTGTGATGCCTACACCAACTGAAGAAGAAAATAATGATGATGATCAAGGTACTTCGGATCAAGTTGCTACTGAACTTCGTAGGTCCACAAGGACACGTTCTGCACCAGAGTGGTACGGCAACCCTGTCCTGGAAATCATGTTGTTAGACAACGGTGAACCTTCGAACTATGAAGAAGCGATGGCGGGCCCAGATTCCAACAAATGGCTAGAAGCCATGAAATCCGAGATAGAATCCATATATGAAAACAAAGTATGGACTTTGACTGACTTGCCCGATGATCGGCGAGCGATAGAAAACAAATGGATCTTTAAGAAGAAGACGGACGCGGATGGTAATATTACCATCTATAAAGCTCGACTTGTCGCTAAGGGTTATCGGCAAGTTCAAGGGATTGACTACGATGAGACTTTCTCTCCCGTAGCGAAGCTTAAGTCCGTCCGAATCATGTTAGCAATTGCCGCATACTATGATTATGAGATATGGCAGATGGACGTCAAAACGGCATTCCTTAACGGTTATCTTAAGGAAGAACTGTATATGATGCAGCCGGAAGGTTTTGTCGATCCTAAGAATGCTAGCAAAGTATGCAAGCTCCAGCGATCCATTTATGGGCTGGTGCAAGCATCTCGGAGTTGGAACATTCGCTTTGATGAGATGATCAAAGCTTTTGGGTTTATGCAGAATTATGGAGAAGCCTGCATTTACAAGAAAGTGAGTGGGAGCTCTGTAGCATTTCTCATATTATATGTAGATGACATACTTTTGATGGGAAATGATATAGAATTCTTGGACATCATTAAGGCCTACTTGAATAAGTGTTTTTCAATGAAGGACCTTGGAGAAGCTGCTTATATATTAGGCATTAAGACCTATAGAAATAGATCGAGACGCCTCATAGGTCTTTCACAAAGCACATACCTTGATAAGATTTTGAAGAAGTTCAAAATGATCAGTCCAAGAAAGGGTTCTTGCCTGTATTGCAAGGTGTGAGATTGAGCTCAGCTCAATGCCCGACCACGGCAAAAGATAAAGAAGAGATGAGTGTCATCCCCTATGCTTCAGCCATAGGATCTATTATGTATGCCATGCTGTGTACCAGACCTAATGTAAACCTTGCCATAAGTTTGGTAGGTAGGTACCAAAGTAATCCCGGCAAGGAACACTGGACAGCGGTCAAGAATATCCTGAAATACCTGAAAAGGATGAAGGACATGTTTCTTGTTTATGGAGGTGACGAAGAGCTCGTCGTAAAGGGTTACGTCGACGCTAGCTTCGACACAGATCTGGATGACTCTAAGTCACAAACCGGATACGTGTATATGTTGAATGGTGGAGCAGTAAGCTGGTACAGCTGCAAGCAGAGCGTGGTGGCGGGATCTACATGTGAAGCGGAGTACATGGCAGCCTCGGAGGCAGCGCATGAAGCTATTTGGGTGAAGGAGTTCATCACCGACCTAGGAGTCATACCCAATGCGTCGGGGCCGATCAAACTCTTCTGTGACAACACTGGAGCTATTGCCCTTGCCAAGGAGCCCAGGTTTCACAAGAAGACCAGGCACATCAAGCGTCGTTTCAACTCCATCCGTGAAAATGTTCAAGATGGAGACATAGAAATTTGCAAAGTACATATGGATCTGAATGTCGCAGATCCGTTGACTAAACCTCTCTCGCGAGCAAAACATGATCAGCACCAGAACTCTATGGGTGTTCGATTCATCACAATGTAACTTGATTATTGACTCTAGTGCAAGTGGGAGACTGTTGGAAATATGCCCTAGAGGCAATAATAAAAGTGTTATTATTATATTTCTTTGTTCATGATAATAGTCTTTTATTCATGCTATAACTGTATTATCCAAAAATCGTAATACACGTGTGAATACATAGACCACAATATGTCCCTAGTGATCCTCTAGTTGACTAGCTCGTTGTGATCAACAGATAGTCATGGTTTCCTGGCTATGGACATTGGATGTCGTTGATAACGGGATCACATCATTAGGAGAATGATGTGATGGACAAGACCCAATCCTAAGCATAGCACAAAGATCGTGTAGTTCATTTGCTAGAGCTTTGCCAATGTCAAGTATCTCTTCCTTCGACCATGAGATCATGTAACTCCTGGATACCGTAGGAGTGCTTTGGGTGTATCAAACGTCACAACGTAACTGGGTGACTATAAAGGTGCACTACAGGTATCTCCGAAAGTGTCTATTGGGTTGACATGGATAGAGACTGGGATTTGTCACTCCGTGTTTTCGGAGAGGTATCACTGGGCCCACTCGGTAGTGCATCATCATAATGAGCTCAAGGTGGCCAAGTGTCTGGTCACAGGATCATGCATTACGGTACGAGTAAAGTGACTTGCCGGTAACGAGACTGAACGAGGTATTGGGATACCGACGATCGAGTCTCGGGCAAGTAACATACCGTCTGACAAAGGGAATTGTATATGGGGTTTGATCGAATCCTCGACATCGTGGTTCATCCGATGACAACATCGAGGAGCATGTGGGAGCCAACATGGGTATCCAGATCCCGCTGTTGGTTATTGACCTGAGAGCATCTTGGTCATGTCTGCATGTCTCCCGAACCCGTAGGGTCTACACACTTAAGGTTCGGTGACGCTAGGGTTATTAGGAAGACTTGTATGTGATTACCGAATGTTGTTCGGAGTCCCGGATGAGATCCCGAACGTCACGAGGAGTTCCGGAATAGTCCGGAGGTAAAGATTTATATATGGAAAGTGGTTAAACGGACACCGGAAAGTTTCGGGGGCATTCCGGTATTGTACCGGGGCCACCGGAAGGTTTCCGGGGGTCCACCGGGAGGGGCCACCCCTCCCGGGGGGGCCACATGGGCTGTGTGGGAGAGGGAGCCAGCCCCTAGTGGGCTGGGCGCGCCTCCCCACCTAGGCCCATGCGGCTAGGGCAAGGGAAGGGGGCGCCCCCCTAGCTTGGGGGGCAAGCCACCCCTCTTCCCCTCTCCCTTTGGCCGCCCCCCCCTCTAGGGTTTCCCCTAGAGGGTCGGCCCCCCTTGCCCCTTCCCCTATAAATAGAGGGGTGAGGGGAGGGCAGCCGCACCACAAGCCAAGGCGCAGCCCCTCCCCTCCCCAACACCTCTCCTCCTCCGTACGTGCTTGGCGAAGCCCTGTCGGAGTACTACTGCACCACCATCATCACGCCGTCGTGCTGCCGGTGGAGCTGTCTTCCTCAACCTCTCCTTCCTCCTTGTTGGATCAAGAAGGAGGAGACGTCGCCCGTACCGTACATGTGTTGAACGCGGAGGTGCTGTCCGTTCAGCACTTGGTCATCGGTGATCTGAATCACGTTGAGTACGACTTCATCATCAACGCTCCCTCGAACGCTTCCGTACACGATCTACAAGTGGTATGTAGATGCTAACTCAACCCCTTGACTCGTTGCTTAGATGAACTCATAGATGGATCTTGGTGAAACCGTAGGAAATTTTTTAATTTTCTGCAACGTTCCCCAACAAGTTGCACAATTATTTGACTACCCATTGAACTTCACTTATATCTTTCGGAGTAGTTTGTCATTTGCTCTAGTGCTTCAATTATATCCTTTTAGAGCACGGCGGTGGTTTTATTTTGTAGAAATTATTGATCTCTCATGCTTCACTTATATTATTTTGAGAGTCTTTTAGAACAACATGGTAAATTGCTTTGGTTATGAATTTAGTCCTAATATGATGGGCATCTAAGATGGGTACAATAAAAACTTTCATATAAAGTGCATTGAATACTATGAGAAGTTTGATTCTTTATGATTGTTTTGAGATATTAAGGTGGTAATGTTAGAGTCGTGCTAGTTGGGTAATTATGAAATTGAGAAATACTTGTGTCAAAGTTGGCAAGTCCCATAGCATGCACGTATGGTGAACACTGTGTGACAAATTTGAAGCATGGGGTGTTATTTGATTGCCTTCCTTATGAGTGGAGGTCGGGATCGCGTGATGGTTAACTCCTACCAACCCTTCCCCTAGGAGCATGCGTAGTAGTACTTTGCTTCGAGGGCTAATAAACTTTTGCAATAAGTATATGAGTTCTTTATGACTAATGTGAGTCCATGGATTATACGCACTCTTACCCATCCGCAATTTGCTAGCCTCTACGGTACCGTGCATTGCCCTTTCTCACCTTGAGAGTTGGTGCAAACTTCACCGGTGCATACAAACCCCGTGATACGATACGCTCTATCACACATAAACCTCCTTATATCTTCCTCAAAACAGCCACCATACCTACCTATCATGGCATTTCCATAGCCATTCCGAGATATATTTCCATGCAACTTTCCACCGTTCCGTTTATTATGACACACTCCATCATTTTCATATTGCTTTGCATGATCATGTAGTTGACATCGTATTTCTGGCAAAGCCACCTTTATATTTCTTTCATACATTCGCTCTTGATTCATTGCATATCACGGTACACCGCCGGAGGCATTCCCATAGAGTCATATTTTGTCCTAAGTATTGAGTTGTAATTCTTGAGTTGTAAATAAATAGAAGTGTGATGATTTCCATTATTAGAGTATTGTCCCAGTGAGGAAAGGATGATGGAGACTATGATTTCCCCACAAGTCGGGATGAGACTCCGGACGAAAAAAAAGTGGCCAAAAAAAGAGAAAAAAAAGAGAAGAAAAAAAACAAAAAAAAATGAGAGAAAAAGAGAGAAGGGACAATGTTACTATCCTTTCACCAGACTTGTGCTTCAAAGTAGCACCATGATCTTCATGATAGAGAGTCTCCTATGTTATCACTCTCATATACTAGTGGGAATTTTTCATTATAGAACTTGGCTTGTATATTCCAATGATGGGCTTCCTCAAATTGCCCTAGGTCTTCGTGAATAAGCAAATTGGATGCACACCCACTTAGTTTCTTCTTTTGAGCTTTCATACACTTATAGCTCTAGTGCATCCGTTGCATGGCAATCCCTACTCCTCGTATTGACATCAATTGATGGGCATCTCCATAGCCAGTTGATTAGCCGCGTCAATATGAGACTTTCTCCTTTTTGTTGTTTTCTCACATAATCCCTATCTGTTGGAAATATGCCCTAGAGGCAATAATAAAATGGTTATTATTTTATTTCCTTGTTCATGATAATTGTCTATTGTTCATTCTATAATTGTATTGACCGGAACCGCGATACATGTGTGAATACATAGACCACAACATGTCCCTAGTGAGCCTCTAGTTGACTAGCTCGTTGATCAACAGATGGTCATGGTTTCCTGACCATGGACATTGGATGTCATTGATAACGGGATCGCATCATTAGGAGAATGATGTGATGGACAAGACCCAATCCTAAGCATAGCACAAGATCGTGTAGTTCGTTTGCTAAAGCTTTTCTAATGTCAAGTATCATTTCCTTAGACCATGAGATTGTGTAACTCCCTGATACCGTAGGAGTGCTTTGGGTGTACCAAATGTCACAACGTAACTGGGTGACTATAAAGGTGCACTACAGGTATCTCCGAAAGTGTTTGTTGGGTTGGCACGAATAGAGACTGGGATTTGTCACTCCGTATGACGGAGAGGTATCTCTGGGCCCACTCGGTAATGCATCATCATAATGAACTCAATGTGACTAAGTAGTTAGTCACGGGATCATGCATTACGGAACGAGTAAAGTGACTTGCCGGTAACGAGATTTAATGAGGTATTAGGATACCGGCAAGTAACATACCGATTGACAAAGGGAATTGCATACGGGATTGCTTGAATCCTTGACATCGTGGTTCATCTGATGAGATCATCGTGGAACATGTGGGAGCCAATATGGGTATCCAGATCCCACTATTGGTTATTGGCCTGAGAGGTGTCTCGGTCATGTCTGCATGGTTCCCGAACCCGTAGGGTCTACACACTTAAGGTTCGGTGACGCTAGAGTTGTTATGGGAAATAGTATGTGGTTACCGAAGGTTGTTCGGAGTCCCGGATGAGATCTCGGACATGACGAGGAGCTCCAGAATGGTCCGGAGGTGAAGATCGGTATATGGACAAAGGGTATTGGAGTCCGGAATTGTTCCAGGGGTACCAGGTGATGACCAGCGTGTCCGAAAGGGGTTTCGGAGGCCCCGACAAGCGTTGGGGGGCCTTATGGGCCAAGGGGAGAGGGCACATCAGCCCACTAAGGGGCTGGGCGCCCCTCCCACCCCATCTCACGTAACCAGGAGAGGTGGGGGCGCCACCCCTAGGGCAGCCGCCCCTCCCGACTTGGGGGGCAAGTTTCCTAGGGGGTGGGGGCGCCCAAACCCATCTAGGGTTTCCCTTGTGGCCGCCGCCCCTCCCCTAGGGAACCCTAGGAAGCCTCCCCCTCCTCCCTTCCCCCTATATATAGTGAGGGAGAGAGAGGGAAGCCGCACCCTTCCCCTAGCGCAGCCCTCTCCCTCCTCCAACACCTCCTCCTCCTCCGTAGTGCTTGGCGAAGCCCTGCCGGAGAACCACGAGCTCCATCACCACCATGCCGTCGTGCTGTCGGAGTTCTCCCTTGACTTCTCCTCTCCCCTTGCTGGATGAGGAAGGAGGAGACGTCCCCGGGCTGTACGTGTGTTGAACGCGGAGGCACCATTGTTCGGTGCTTATATCGGATTCGACCGCGATCTGAATCGCTTCATGAACGACTCCACCGACCGCGTTCTTGTAACGCTTACGCTTAGCGATCTTCAAGGGTATGAATATGCACTCCCCTCTCTCTCGTTGCTAGTCTCTCCATAGATTGATCTTGGTGATGCATAGAAAATTTTGAATTTCTGCTACGTTCCCCAACAGTGGCATCATGAGCTAGGTCTATTGCGTAGATTCTATGCACAAGTAGAACATAAGTTGTTGTGGGTGTTGATTTTGTTCAATATGCTTACCGTTACTAGTCCTATCTTGTTTCGATGGTATTGTGGGATGAAGCGGCCCGGACCGACCTTACAGTACACTTACATGAGACAGGTTCCACCGACTGACATGCACTAGTTGCATAAGGTGGCAAGCGGGTGTCTGACTCTCCGACTTTAGTCGGATCGGATTCGATGAAAAGGGTCCTTATGAAGGGTAAATAGCAATTGGCATATCACGTTGTGGTTTTGGCGTAGGTAAGAAACGTTGTTGCTAGAAACCTATAGCAGCCACGTAAAAACTTGCAACAACAATTAGAGGACGTCTAACTTGTTTTTGCAGCATATGCCGTGTGATGTGATATGGCCAAAAGGATGTGATGGATGATATATGTGATGTATGAGATTGATCATGTTCTTGTAATAGGAATCACGACTTGCATGTCAATGAGTATGACAACCGGCAGGAGCCATAGGAGTTGTCTTAATTTATTGTATGACCTGCTTGTCACTGAATAACGCCATGTAATTACTTTACTTTATTGCCTAACTGTTAGCCATAGTAGTAGAAGTAATAGTTGGCGAGACAACTTCATGAAGACAGGATGATGGAGATCATGATGATGGAGATCATGGTGTCATGCCGGTGACGAAGGTGATCATGCCGTGCCTCGAAGATGGAGATCAAAGGCGCAAGATGATATTGGCCATACCATGTCACTCTATGATTTGCATGTGATGTTTATCATGTTTACATCTTATTTGCTTAGAACGACGGTTGCATAAATAAGATGATCCCTCACTAAAATTTCAAGAAAGTGTTCCCCCTAACTGTGCACCATTGCGAAGGTTCGTTGTTTTGAAGCACCACGTGATGATCGGGTGTGATAGATTCTAACATTCGCATACAACGGGTGTAAGCCAGATTTACACATGCAAAACACTTAGGTTGACTTGACGAGCCTAGCATGTATAGACATGGCCTCGGAACACAAGAGACCCAAAGGTCGAACATGAGTCGTATAGAAGATACGATCAACATGAAGATGTTCACCGATGATGACTAGTCCGTCTCACGTGATGATCGGACACGACCTAGTTGACTCGGATCATGTATCACTTAGATGACTAGAGGGATGTCTATCTAAGTGGGAGTTCATTAAATAATTTGATTAGATGAACTTAATTATCATGAACATAGTCAAAAGGTCTTTGCAAATTATGTCGTAACTTGCGTTTTAGTTCTACTGTTTTAGTTATGTTCCTAGAGAAAATTTAGTTGAAAGTTAATAGTAGCAATTATGCGGACTGGGTCCGTAAACTGAGGATTTTCCTCATTGCTGCGCAGAAGGCTTATGTCCTTAATGCACCGCTCGGTGTGTTGAACCTCGAACGTCGTCTGTGGATGTTGCGAACATCTGACATACACGTTTTGATGAGTACATGATAGTTCAGTGACTAATGTTAAACGGTTTAGAATTGAGGCACCGAAGACATTTTGAAACATCGCGGAACATATGAGATGTTCCAAGAGCTGATATTGGGATTTCAGGCTCGTGCCCATGTCAAGAGGTGTGAGACCTTTGACAAGCTTCTTAAGCCTACAAACTAAGGGAGAAAAGCTCAATCATTGAGCTTGTACTCAGATTGTCTGGGCACAACAATCACTTGAATCGAGTGGGAGTTAATCTTCCAAATGAGATAGTGATGTTTCTCCAAAGACATTGCCACCAAGACACTAGAGGTTTGTGATGAACTATAACATATCAGGGATAGATATGATGATCCTTGAAATATTCGCGATGTTTGACACCGCAAAAGTAGAAATCAAGAAGGAGCATCAATTGTTGATGGTTAGTGAAACCACTAGTTTCAAGAAGGGCAAGGGCAAGAAGGGATACTTCATGAAACGGCAAATCAGTTGCTGCTCCAGTGAAGAAACCCAGGGTTGAACCCAAACCCGAGACTAAGTGCTTCTGTAATGAGGGAATGGTCACTGAAGCAGAACTACCCTAAATACTTGGTAGATGAGAAGGCTGGCAAGGTTGACAAAAGTATATTGGATATACATTGTATTAAATGTGTACTTTACTAGTACTCCTAGTAGCACCAGGGTATTAAGATACCGATTCGGTTGCTAAGTGTTAGTAACTCGAAATAAAAGAGCTACGGAATAAACGGAGACTAGCTAAAGGTGAGATGACGATGTGTGTTGGAAGTGTTTCCAAGGTTGATGTGATCAAGCATCGCCTGCTCCCTCTACCATCGAGATTGGTGTTAAACCTAAATAATTGTTATTTGGTGTTTGCATTGAGCATAGACATGATTGAATTATGTCTATCGCAATACGGTTATTCATTTAAGGAGAATAATGGTTACTCTGTTTGTTTGAATAATACCTTCAATGGTCTTGAACCTAAAATGAATGGTTTACTGAATCTCGATCGTAGTGATACACATGTTCATGCCAAAAGATATATGATAGTAATGATAGTACCACATACTTGTGGCACTGCCATTTGAGTCATACTGGTATAAAACGCATGAAGAAGCTCCATGTTGATGGATCTTTGGACTCACTCATTTTGAAAAGATTGAGACATGCAAACCATGTTTATTGGTATATATGCATGAAGAAACTCCATACAGATGGATCGTTTGGACTCACTTGATTTTGAGTCACTTGAGACATGCAAATCATACCACATGGGCAAGATGACTGAAAGCCTCATTTTCAGTAAGATGGAACAAGAAAGCAACTTGTTGGAAGTAATACATTTTGATGTGTGCAGTCCAATGAGTGCTGAGGCACGCAGTGGATATCGTTATGTTCTTACTTCACAGATGATTTGAGTAGATGCTGAGTATATTTACTTGATGAAACACAAGTCTGAATTATTGAAAGGTTCAAGTAATTTCAGAGTGAAGTTGAAGATCGTCGTGACAAGAGGATAAAATGTCTATGATATGATCATAGAGATGAATATCTGAGTTACGTGTTTGGACACAATTAAGACATTGTGGAAATTGTTTCACAACTAATACCGCCTGGAACACCATAGTGTGATGGTGTGTCCGAACATCATAGATGCACCCTATTGGATATGGGGCATACCATGATGTCTCTTATCGAATTACCACTATCGTTTATGGATTAGGCATTAGAGACAACCGCATTCACTTTAAATAGGGCACCACGTAATTCCTTTGAGATGACACCGTATGAACTATGGTTTAGAGAAACCTAAGTTGTCATTTCTTAAAAGTTTGGGGCTGCGACGCTTTAGCCTGATAAGCTCGAACCCAAAGTGGATAAATACATCTTCATAGGACACCCAAAGCAGTTGGGTATACCTCCTATTTCAGATTCGTAAGCAAAAGTGATTGTTTCTAAAAATGGGTCCTTTCTCGAGGAAAAGTTTCTCTCGAAAGAATTGAGTGGGAGGATGGTGGAGACTTGATGAGGTTATTGAACTGTTACTTCAACTAGTGCATAGCAGGGCACATGAAGTTGTTCCTGTGGCGCCTACACCAATTGAAGTGGAAGCTGATGATAGTGATCATGAAACTTTGGATCAAGTCACTACCAAACCTCGTAGGTCGACAAGGACGCATATTACTTCAGAGTGGTACGTAATCCTGTCTTGGAGGTCATGTTGCTAGACAACAATGAACCTACGAGCTATGGAGAAGCGATGGTGGGCCCGGATTCCGAGGAATGGCTCAAGGCCATAAAATCCGAGAGAGATTCCATGTATGAAAACAAAGTGTAGACTTTGGCAGAACTACTTAATGGTCATAAGGCTGTTGGGTACAAATGGATTTTAAAAGGAAGACGGACAATGATGGTAAGTGTCACCATTAAGAAAGCTCGACTTGTCGTTAAGATGTTTTCCGACAAGTTCAAGGAGTTGACTACGATGAGACTTTCTCACTCGTAGCAATGCTAAAGAGTCTGTTGGAATTATATTAGCAGTTACTGCATGATTTACGAAATCTTGCAGATAGGATGTCAAAACATTGTTTCCTCGACGATATTCTTGAGGAAAGGTTGTATGTGATACAACCAAAAGGTTTTGTCAATCCTAAAAGATGCTAACAAGTATGCATAGCTCCAGCAATCCTTCTAAGGACTAGAGTAAGCATCTCGGAGTTGGAATATACGCTTTGATGAGATAATCAAAGATTTTGGGTTTATACAAAGTTTATGAGAAACTTGTATTTCCAAAGAAGTGAGTGGGAGCACTATGGAATTTCTGATGAGTATATGTTATTGACATGTTGTTGATCAGAAATGACGTAGAATTTCTGGACAACATATAGGGTTATTTGAAAGGTGTTTTCAATGGAAAACCTAGATTAAGCTACTTGAACATTGAGCATCAAGATCTATATAGATAGATCAAAATCGCTTAATAGTACTTTCAAATGAATACATACCGTGACAAGATTTTGAAGGAGTCCAAAATAGATAGGCAAAGAAGGAGTTCTTGGTTGTGTTATGAGGTGTGAGTAGTGAGTAAGACTCAAGACCTAACCACGGCAGAAGAGAGAAGAAAGGACAAAGGTCGTCCCCTATGCTTTAGACGTAGGCTCTACAGTATGCTATGCTGTGTACCGCACCTAAAGTGTGCCTTGCCATGAGTCAGTCAAGGGGTACAAGTGTGATCCAGGAATGGATCACAGGAAAGCGGTCAAGGTTATCCTTAGTAACTAGTGGACTAAGGGATTTTCTCGATAATGGAGGTGGTAAAAGAGTTCGTCGTAAAGGGTTATGCCGATGCAAACTTTGACACTAATCCGGATGACTCTGAGTAGTAAACCGGATTCATATAGTAGAGCAGTTATTTGGAATAGTTCCAAATAGCGCGTGGTAGTTGCATCTACAAGATGACATAGAGATTTGCAAAGCACACACGGATATGAAAGGTTTAGATCCGTTGACTAATAACCTCTCTCACAAGCGAGATATGATCAAACCCCATGGGTGTTGATTCATTACAATCACATAGTGATGTGAACTAGATCATTGACTCTAGTGCAAGTGGGAGACTGTTGGAAATATGCCCTAGAGGCAATAATAAAATGGTTGTTATTATATTTCCTTGTTCATGATAATTGTCTATTGTTCATGCTATAATTGTATTGACCGGAAACCGCAATACATGTGTGAATACATAGACCACAACATGTCCCTAGTGAGCCTCTAGTTGACTAGCTCGTTGATCAACAGAGGGTCATGGTTTCCTGACCATGGACATTGGATGTCATTGATAACGGGATCACATCATTAGGAGAATGATGTGATGGACAAGACCCAATCCTAAGCATAGCACAAGATTGTGTAGTTCGTTTGCTAAAGCGTGGAACATGTGGGAGCTAATATGGGTATCCAGATCCCGCTATTGGTTATTGGCCGGAGAGGTGTCTCGATCATGTCTGCATGGTTCCCGAACCCGTAGGGTCTACACACTTAAGGTTCGGTGACGCTAGAGTTGTTATGGGAAATAGTATGTGGTTACCGAAGGTTGTTCAGGGTCCCGGATGAGATCCCGGACATGGCGAGGAGCTCCGGAATGGTCCGGAGGTGAAGATCGGTATATTGGACGAAGGGTATTGGAGTCCGAAATTGTTCCGGGGGTACCAGGTGATGACCAGCGTGTCCGAAAGGGGTTTCGGAGGCCCCGACAAGCATTGGGGGGCCTTATGGGCCAAGGGGAGAGGGAACATCAGCCCACTAAGAGGCTGAGAGCCCCTCCCACCCCATCTCACGTAACCAGGAGAGGTGGGGGCGCCACCCCTAGGGCAGCCGCCCCTTCCGACTTGGGGGGCAAGTTTCCTAGGGGGTGGGGGCGCCCAAACCCATCTAGGGTTTCCCCTGTGGCCGCCGCCCCTCCCCTAGGGAACCCTAGGGCGCCTCCCCCTCCCCCCTTCCCCCTATATATAGTGAGGGAGAGAGAGGGCAGCCGCACCCTTCCCCTGGCGCAGCCCTCTCCCTCCTCCAACACCTCCTCCTCCTCCGTAGTGCTTCGCGAAGCCCTGTCGGAGAACCACGAGCTCCATCACCACCATGCCGTCATGCTATCGGAGTTCTCCCTCGACTTCTCCTCTCCCCTTGCTGGATCAAGAAGGAGGAGACGTCCCCGGGCTGTACGTGTGTTGAACGCGGAGGCACCGTTGTTCGGTGCTTAGATCGGATTCGGCCGCGATCTGAATCGCTTCGTGAACGACTCCACCGACCGCGTTCTTGTAACGCTTCCGCTTAGTGATCTTCAAGGGTATGAAGATGCACTCCCCTCTCTCTTGTTGCTAGTCTCTCCATAGATTGAACTTGGTGATGCATAGAAAATTTTGAATTTCTGCTACGTTCCCCAACACTATCATCATACTCTACTCCACCCATAGTGCTATGCCCATGGCTTACGCTCATGTATTGCGTGAGGGTTGAAAAGGCTGAAGCGCGTTAAAAAGTATGAACCAATTGCTTGGCTGAAATCAGGGTTGTGCATGATGGGAGCATTTTGTGTGACGAAAATGAAGCATGACCAAACTATATGATTTTGTAGGGATAAGCTTTCTTTGGCTATGTTATTTTGATAAGACATAAACTGCTTGGTTAGCATGCTTGAAGTATTACTATTTTTATATCAATATTAAGCTTTTATCTTGTATCTTATGGATCTGAAAATTGATGCCACAATAAACAATATTAATTGATAAATATGTTAGGTAGCATTCCACATCAAAAATTCTGTTTTTATCATTTACCTACTCGAGGACGAGCAGGAATTAAGCTTGGGGATGCTTGATACGTCTCCAACATATCTATAATTTTTGATTGCTCCATGCTACTATATTATCTGTTTTGGATGTTTAATGGGCTTTATTATACACTTTTCTATTATTTTTGGGACTAACCTATTAACCGGAGGCCCAGTCCAAATTGCTGTTTTTTTGCCTATTTCAGTGTTTCGCAGAAAAGGAATATCAAACGGAGTCCAAATGGAATGAAACCTTTGGGAGAGTGATTTTTGGAACAGATGTGATTCAGAGGACTTGGAGTGGACGTCAAGAAAGAAGAAAGGAGGCCACGAGGCAGGGAGGCACGCCTGCCCCTGGGCGCACCCCCCACCCTCGTGGGCCCCTCACAGCTCCACCGACCTACTTCTTCCTCCTATATATACCCATATACTTCTAAAACATCTAGGAGCACCATAGATCGGGAGTTCTGCCGCCGCAAGCCTCTGTAGCCACCAAAAACGAATCGGGACCCTATTCTGGCACCCTGCCGGAGGGGGGATCCCTCACCGATGGCCATCTTCATCATCCCGGCGCTCTCCATGATGAGGAGGGAGTAGTTAACCTTCGGGGCTGAGGGTATGTACCGGTAGCTATGTGTTTGATCTCTCTCTCTCTCTCTCTCTCATGTTCTTGATTCAACACGATCTTGATGTATCGCAAGCTTTGCTATTATACTTGCATCTTATGATGTTTCTCCCCCTCTATTCTCTTGCAATGGATTGAGTTTTCCCTTTGAAGTTATCTTATCAGATTGAGTCTTTAAGGATTTGAGAACAGTTGATGTATGTTGTGCATGTGCTTATCTATGGTGACAATGGGATATCACGTGATCTACTTGATGTATGTTTTGGTGATCAACTTGCGGGTTCAGTGACCTTGTGAACTTATGCATAGGGGTTGGCACACGTTTTCGTCTTGACTCTCCGGTAGAAACTTTGGGGCACTCTTTGAAGTTCTTTGTGTTGGTTGAATAGATGAATCTGGGACTGTGTGATGCATATCGTTTAATCATACCCACGAATACTTGAGGTGACATTGGAGTATCTAGGTGACATTAGGGTTTTGGTTGATTTGTGTCTTAAGGTGTTATTCTAGTACAAACTCTATGATATATAGAACGGAAAGAATAGCTTCGTGTTATTTTACTATGGACTCTTGAATAGATCAATCAGAAAGGATAACTTTGAGGTGGTTTCGTACCCTACAATAATCTCTTTGTTTGTTCTCCGCTATTAGTGACTTTGGAGTGACTCTTTGTTGCATGTTGAGGGATAGTTATATGATCCAATTATGTTATTATTGTTGAGAGAACTTGCACTAGTGAAAGTATGAACCCTAGGCCTTGTTTCCTAGCATTGCAATACCGTTTACGCTCACTTTTACCACTTTCTACCTTGCTGTTTTTATATTTTCAGATTACAAAAACCTATATCTATCATCCATATTGCACTTGTATCACCATCTCTTCGCCGAACTAGTGCACCTATACAATTTACCATTGTATTGGGTGTGTTGGGGACACAAGAGACTCTTAGTTATTTGGTTGCGGTGTTGTTTGAGAGAGACCATCTTCATCCTACACCTCCCACGGATTGATAAACCTTAGGTCATCCACTTGTGGGAAATTTGCTAATGTCCTACAAACCTCTGCACCTGGAGGCCCAACAACGTCTACAAGGAGAAGGTTGCGTAGTAGACATCAAGCTCTTTTCTGGCGCCGTTGCCGGGGAGGTGAGTGCTTGAAGGTATATCTTTAGATCTTGCAATCGAATATTTTAGTTTCTTGTTTTATCACTAGTTTAGTCTATAAAAGAAAATTACAAAAAAATGGAAATGAGGTTGCCTCATATGCTTCATCTTTTTAATGACTTCAGTGAAAATAAGGATTCAATAATTGTGCTCAATTGCTAGAGGAAGAATGCATTAGAATGTTTGGCACTAAATATTTGAATGATGAGCATGATTGCAATGTTGTTAGTATGAATTCCTTGAATATCCATGATGCTAATGATATGAAAAAATCCACAAGCTTGGGGAAGCTATGTTTGATGAAGATGATATTTTTTTGCCCCCCATGTTTTGATGAGAAAATTTATTATGATGAAAGCATGCCTCCTATTTATGATGATTATTGTGATGATACGTATGCCATAAAGAATAAACATAACCATGAAACTTGTCATCATGATTTTAATTTTCAATTGGATTATGCTTCACATGATAGTTCTTTTGTTGAGTTTGCTCCCACTACTATTCATGAGAAGAAGTTTGCTTATGTGGAGAGTAGTAAAATTTATATGCTTGTGCATCATGAAAATAATGCTTTATGTGATGGTTATATTGTTTAATTCATTCATGATGCTACTGAAAATTATTATGAGGGAGGAACATATGCTTGTAGGAATTGCAATAATATCAAGTTTCCTCTCTATGTGTTGAATATCTTGAAGCTATGCTTGTTTTACCTTCTTATGCTAGTTGATTCTTGTTCCCATAAGTTGTTTGCTCACAAAATCCCTATGCATAGGAAATGGGTTAGACTTAAATGTGTTAGAAATATGCTTCATGATGCTCTCTTTATGTTTCAATTCTTATCTTTTATGCGAGCATCATCGAAATCATCATGCCTAGCTAAAAGGCATTAAATAAAAGCGCTTGTTGGGAGACAACCCAATATTTACCTGTACTGTTTTTGTGTGTTCACATGATTATGTGTTGGGGATCGAAGCAGAAATTTACAATTTTCTACGCGTCACCAAGATCAATCTATGGAGTCATCTAGCAACGAGAGAAAGAGGAGTGCATCTACATACCCTTGTATATCGCGAGCGGAAGCGTTCAAGAGAATGGGTTGATGGAGTCGAACTCATCGTGATCCAAATCACCGATGATCCTAGCGCCGAACGGACGGCACCTCCATGTTCAACACACGTACGGAGCGGAGATGTCTCCCGCGCCTTGATCCAGCAAGGAGGAGGGAGAGGTTGAGGAAGAGAGCTCCAACAGCAGCACGACGGCGTGGTGGTGATGGAGTGGCAGTACTCCGGCAGGGCTTCGCCAAGCTCTTAACGGAGGAGAAGAGGTGTTGGGGAGGGGAGGGGCTGCGCCTTGGATGTGGTGCTGCAGCCCTCCCCTCGCCCCTCTATTTATAGGAGAAGGGGGAAGGGGGCCGGCCCCCTCTAGATGAGATCTAGAGGGGGGGGGGGCAAGGGGAGGGGGCTTGCCCCCCAAGCAAGGGGGGGGGGCTCCCCCTTTAGGGTTCCCCCCCAACCGTAGGCGCATGGGACCAAGGGGGGGATGCGCCAAGCCCTCCAAGGGCTTGTTCCCTTTCCTCTACGGCCCATGAGGCCCTCCGAGAGAGGTGGCCCCTCCCGGTGGACCCCCGGAACCCCTCCGGTGGCCCTCGTACAATACCGGTATGCCCCCGAACTTTTCCGGTGACTGTATGATAACTTCCCATATATAAATCTTCACCTCCGAACCATTCCGGAACTCCTCGTGACATCCAAGATCTCATCCGGGACTTCGAACAACATTCGGTAATCACATACAAGTCTTCCTAATAACCCCAGCGTCATCGAACCTTAAGTGTGTAGACCCTACGGGTTCGGGAATCATGCAGACAAGACCGAGACAACTCTTCGGCCAATAACCAACAGCGGGATCTAGATACCCATGTTGGCTCCTACATGTTCCATGATGATCTCATCGTATGAACCACGATGTCGAGGATTCAAGTAATCCCGTATACAATTCCCTTTGTCAACCGGTACGTTACTTGCCCGAGATTCGATCGTCGGTATCCCAATACCTCGTTCAATCTCGTTACCGGCAAGTCACTTTCCTTGTTCCATAATGCATGATCCCATGACCAACCACTTGGTCACATTGAGCTCATTATGATGATGCATTACTGAGTGGGCCCAGAGATACCTCTCCATCATACGGAGTGACAAATCCCAGTCTCGATTCGTGCCAACCCAACAGACACTTTCGAAGATACCTGTAGTGTACCTTTATAGCCACCCAGTTACGTTGTGACGTTTGGTACACCCAAAGCACTCCTACGGTATCCGGGAGTTGCATGATCTCATGGTCTAAGGAAATGATACTTGACATTAGAAAAGCTCTAGCAGACGAACTACATGATCTTGTGCTCTTCTTAGGATTGGGTCTTGTCCATCACATCATTCTCCCAATGATGTGATCCCGTTATCAATGACATCCAATGTCCATGGTCAGGAAACCGTAACCATCCATTGATCAATGAGCTAGTCAACTAGAGGCTCACTATGTACATGTTGTGGTCTATGTATTCACACATGTATTACGATTTCTGGATAACACAATTATAGCAGGAACAATAGACAATTATCATGAACAAGGAAATATAATAATAACCATTTTATTATTGCCTCTAGGGCATATTTCCAATAGTCTCCCACTTGCACTAGAGTCAATAATCTAGTTACATTGTGATAAATCGAACACCCATAGAGTTCTGGTGTTGATCATATTTTGTCGCGGAAGAGGTTTGGTCAACGGATATGCGACATTCAGATCCGTATGCACTTTGCAAATATCTATGTCTCCATCTTGAACATTTTCACGAATGGAGTTGAAGAGACGCTTGATGTGCCTGGTCTTCTTGTGAAACCTGGGCTCCTTGGCAAGGGCAATGGCTCCAGTGTTGTCACAGAAGAGAGTCATCGGCCCAGACGCATTGGGAATAACTCCTAGGTCGGTAATGAACTCCTTCATCCAGATTGCTTCATGTGCTGCCTCCGAGGCTGCCATGTATTCTGCTTCACATGTAGATCCGGCCACGACGCTTTGCTTGCAACCGCACCAGCTTACTGCCCCACCATTCAAAATACACACGTATCCGGTTTGTGACTTAGAGTCATCCAGATCTGTGCTGAAGCTAGCATCGACGTAACCCTTTATGACGAGCTCTTTGTCACCTCCATAAACGAGAAACATATCCTTAGTCCTTTTCAGGTACTTCAGGATATTCTTGACCGCTGTCCAGTGTTCCATGCCGGGATTACTTTGGTACCTTCCTACCAAACTTACGGCAAGGTTTACATCAGGTCTGGTACACAGCATGTCATACATAATAGACCCTATGGCCGAGGCATAGGGGATGACACTCATCTTTTCTCTATCTTCTGCCGTGCTCGGGCTTTGAGCCGAGCTCAATTTCATACCTTGCAACACAGTCAAGAACCCCTTCTTGGACTGATCCATATTGAACTTCTTCAATATCTTATCAAGGTATGTGCTTTGTGAAAGACCTATGAGGCGTCTCGATCTATCTCTATAGATCTTGATGCCTAATATATAAGCAGCTTCTCCAAGGTCCTTCATTGAAAAACACTTACTCAAGTAGGCCTTAATGCTGTCCAAAAGTTCTATATCATTTCCCATCAAAAGTATGTCATCTACATATAATATGAGAAATGCTACAAAGCTCCCACTCACTTTCTTGTAAACGCAGGCTTCTCCATAAGTCTGCATAAACCCAAACGCTTTGATCATTTCATCAAAGTGAATGTTCCAACTCCAAGATGCTTGCACCAGCCCATAGATGGATCGCTGGAGCTTGCATACCTTGTTAGCATTCTTAGGATCGACAAAACCCTCTGGCTGCATCATATACAATTCTTCCTTAAGATAGCCATTAAGGAATACGGTTTTGACGTCCATTTGCCATATTTCATAATCATAGTGTGCGGCAACTGCGAACATGATTCGGACGGACTTCAGCTTCGCTACGGGAGAGAAAGTCTCATCGTAGTCAACCCCTTGAACTTGTTGATAACCCTTAGCGACAAGTCGAGCCTTATAGATGGTAACATTACCATCCGCGTCCGTCTTCTTCTTAAAGATCCATTAATTTTCTATCGCTCGCCGATCATCGGGCAAGTCTGTCAAAGTCCATACTTTGTTTTCATACATGGATCCTATCTCGGATTGCATGGCTTCAAGCCATTTGTTGGAATATGGGCCCGCCATTGCTTCTTCATAGTTCGAAGGTTCATCATTGTCTAACAACATGATTTCTAGGACAGGGTTGCCATACCATTCTGGTGTGGAACGTGTCCTTTTGGACCTACGAAGTTCAGTAGTAACTTGATCCGAAGTACCTTGATCATCATCATTAACTTCCTCTCTAGTCGGTGCAGGCACCACAGGAACATCTTCCTGAGCTGCGCTACTTACCGGTTCAAGAGGTAGTACTTCATCAAGTTCCACTTTCCTCCCACTTACTTCTTTCAAGAGAAACTCTTTCTCCAGAAAGGACCCGTTCTTGGCAACGAAAATCTTGCCTTCGGATCTGAGGTAGAAGGTATACCCAATGGTTTCCTTAGGGTATCCTATGAAGACGCATTTTTCCGACTTGGGTTCAAGCTTTTCAGGTTGAAGTTTCTTGACATAAGCATTGCATCCCCAAACTTTTAGAAGCGACAACTTAGGTTTCTTTCCAAACCATAATTCATACGGTGTCGTCTCAATGGATTTAGACGGTGCCCTATTTAAAGTGAATGTAGTTGTCTCTAAAGCGTATCCCCAAAATGACAGCGGTAAATCGGTAAGAGACATCATAGACCGCACCATATCCAATAGAGTGCGATTACGACGCTCAGACACACCGTTACACTGAGGTGTTCCAGGCGGCGTAAGTTGTGAAATGAGGCATGGTTCGCATGTGTCAAATGATTCGAAATCAAGAGACTCCAAAAGTCCATCCGTATGGAGCTTCTTCATGCGTTTGGCACCAATGTGACCAAGGCGGCAGTGCCACAGATATGTGGGAGTATCATTATCAATCTTACATCTTTTGGTATTCACACTATGAATATGTGTAACATCATGTTCGAGATTCATTAAGAATAAACCATTGACCAGCGGGGCATGACCATAAAACATATCTCTCATATAAATAGAACAATCATTATTCTCGGATTTAAATGAGTAGCCATCTCGTATTAAACGAGATCCAGATACAATGTTCATGCTCAAAGCTGGCACTAAATAACAATTATTGTGGTTTAAAACTAATCCTGTAGGTAAATGTAGAGGTAGCGTGCCGACGGCGATCACATCGACCTTGGAACCATTCCTGACGCGCATCGTCACCTCGTCCTTCGCCAGTCTCCGCTTATTCCGCAACTCCTCTTTTGAGTTACAAATATTAGCAACCACACCGGTATCAAATACCCAGGAGCTACTACGAGTACTGGTAAGGTACACATCAATAACATGTATATCACATATACCTTTGGTGTTGCCGGCCTTCTTGTCCGCTAAGTACTTGGGGCAGTTCCGCTTCCAGTGACCGTTCCCCTTGCAATAAAAGCACCCAGTCTTAGGTTTGGGTCCGTGCTTTGGCTTCTTCCCGGCAACTGGCTTACCGGGCACGACAACTCCCTTGCCGTCCTTCTTGAAGTTCTTCTTACCCATGCCTTTCTTAAAACTAGTGGTTTTATTGACCATCAACAATTGATGTTCCTTTTTGATTTCTACCTCCGCTGATTTCAGCATTGGAAATACTTCAGGAATGGTTTTCACCATCCCCTGCATATTGTAGTTCATCACAAAGCTCTCATAGCTAGGTGGGAGCGACTGAAGGATTCTGTCAAGGACCGCCTCATCCGGGAGGTTAATGTCCAGCTGGGACAAGCGGTTGTGCAACCCAGACATTTTGAGTATGTGCTCGCTGACAGAACTATTTTCCTCCATCTTACAACTGTAGAACTTGTCGGAGACTTCATATCTCTCGACCCGGGCATGAGCTTGGAAAACCATTTTCAGCTCCTAGAACATCTCATATGCTCCATGTTTCTCAAAACGCTTTTGGAGACCCAGTTCTAAGCTGTAAAGCATGCCGCACTGAACGAGGGAGTAATCATCAGCACGCGACTGCCAAGCGTTCATAACGTCTTGGTTCGCTGGTGTCGGTGTCAAAACCGGCGGATCTCGGGTAGGGGGTCCCGATCTGTGCGTCTAAGGCTAATGGTAACAGGAGGCAAGGGACACGATGTTTTACCCAGGTTCGGGCCCTCTCGGTGGAGGTAAAACCCTACTTCCTGCTTGATTGATATTGATGATATGGGTGTTACAAGAGTTGATCTACCACGAGATCGTAGAGGCTAAACCCTAGAAGCTACCCTATGATGATTATGATTCTGTCTCTAAGGAATAAACTCTCCGGTTTACATAGACACTGGAGAGGGCTAGGGTTTACATGGAGTCGGTTACAAATAAGGAAATATAATATCCGGATCGCCAAGCTTGTATTCCACACAAAGGAGAGTCCCACCGGGACACGGGATGAAGTCTTGAGTCTTGTATCTTCACGGTCCAATAGTCCGGCCAAAGTATATAGTCCGGCTGTCCGGATACCCCCTAATCCAGGACTCCCTTAGTAGCCCCTGAACCAGGCTTCAATGATGATGAGTCCGGCGCGCAGTTTTGTCTTCGGCATTGCAAGGCGGGTTCCATCTCCAAATACTCCAAAGTAATTATCGAACACTTAAATCGTGTCCGGATTTGCAAGATGATCTTCACATACCACCGTAGAAAGAATGATATTCCACAAATGTAATCTGCTGACAACTTCAGACAACGTGACATGACACTACGGTCGAGTCATTATTCGAACCGTTTTCCCACAACCAGCCATAATGCATATTCCGAGGCGGTTTCCTCGGCACGTCTTGTCGAAGCAGAGATCATGTCCCCTTATCACGGGATTCGCATCAATACGGGCATGGGTAACCCAACCGCACCATCAATCGCGGCGCTCGGGAAATAAGCGATCTTCAACAGGCAAGTGGGGAGGCGCACCGCTCTCGTTGCCTCTATAAAAGGATAAGGATTTTCCCATTTTCACCCACGCCTTCTTCCTCTTCTGCTTATCCATTCTCACACCCTCGAGCTCCAGCGCCCTAGTTCACACCTTCTCCGCACAAACATGTCCGGAATAGGGGGCAAGTGGGTGGCCTCCACCGTGAAGGAGGAGCACATCACGAAGCTTCGGTCGGCCGGATACTTGGCCGCAGATATTACGCACCGACTGCCGAACGCAGGGCAGGTCATTCCGACTCCGGGACCCCACGAGAGGGTCGTGTTCCTTGCCCACTTCATCCGTGGACTGGGATTTCCACTTCATCCCTTCGTCTACGGTCTTATGTTTTACTATGGGCTGGACTTCCATGATCTAGCCCCAAACTTCGTTCTCAACATCTCAGCGTTCATCGTCGTGTGCGAGGCCTTCCTCCGTATCAAGCCTCACTTCGGCTTGTGGCTACGAATCTTCCGCGTGAAGCCGAAGATCGTAAGCGGCCAGCAAGCGGAGTGCGGAGGCGCCATGGTGGTCAAGATGCCCAACGTTACCTGGCTTGACGGCTCCTTTGCAGAGATCGTGAAAGTATTGCAATCGGGGTGGTTCTACATCACCAAGCCGCGCGACGCCAACGAGGCGGCGGCCCCCGAATTCCGATCCGGAACTCCCATGCGGCTCACCTCCTGGGAAAAGAAGGGCCTGGCCTGGGGCGAGCCTGCGAAGCTGACCGGACTTCAAAACTGTATCAAGAATATGATTGACAAGAACATCAAGCTTGTCAACATAGTCCAGGTCATGCTCGTCCGCCGAATTCTTCCGTGCCAAAGACGGGCTTTTAATCTGTGGGAGTTCATCCCGGCCGAACACCAGACGCTCCAAGAGCTCTACGGCACGACACTCAAGGACGCATGGAAGGTGCTATTCAAGGGCTCCAAAACACCTCCTCCCACGTCCGAGGACCGCAGACTCCACGCTGCACGGCCCCCCTGTCCGGTGAGTTACCTGACCATTACCAGATGTAGTTTTCCCAACATACTCATGGGAGGATCTCAAGTCATCGTGCGTACTTAATCAGGAGTACGTAGAGATGGCGGAGCATATCGACTGTCGTGCTCCGTTGCCAGAAGGTTCGGCGACCGCTCTCCTGACGGAGATGCTAGTTCCGGCGCCCTATAAGGTGCCAGAGAAGAAGGCCGAAAAGAAGGCCTCGGGGACCAGGAAGGGTCTCTGGCGTAAGGTCGCACTGGATGCCTTGTCCGAAGACAATGAGGCAAACTCTTCCCACTAAGGGGAGGAGGAGAAGGAAAAGGAAAGGGCCGCCCCATCCGGGGAGGCCGAAGGATCTAAGAGGGCGGCCCAGGGGACCAGGAAAGGTCCCCGACGCAAGGTCGTCATAGGCGGACGACGAGGCAGATTCCTCCTGTGGCGGCGGGGGGGGGGGGGGGGGGGATCACGAAGAAATTCCACCTTCCCGCACTGAGAAGGAGAAGAAAAGGAAAACCGCCCCGAAGGGGGAGGCTAGGACGCCCAAGAAGGGAAAGACGTCCCTTCCAGATTACTCCACTACGGTCGCCTACAGCGAGGAGGAGTGGCTGCCCAGGGGGAAGCCCCTAGTAAGATCGTAAGTATCCGCACTTCTGTTGTATTTTAGTGCGAGTTTGCTTCATAGTCTGTTATAACGCCGAACATGCATATGCAGTCCGGCCAGGGCCCATCCCGAGGTATCCTCTTCGGATGGGTCTTTAAGTGATTCAGCGATGAATTCGCTTCCAACAACCACTTCCCCTCGGCCTGCGGATGACACAGAGGTGTTATCCCAAAGGCTCCCTGAGCAAGGGGAGGCGACTCTGGAGACACCCCAAGGCGAAATCCCAGACACCGGGCACATGGGGCGCAAGATCCCCGCAGACTGTGCCGACAGGAGCCGCAGCAAGTCGGGCTCCCAGCCGGACACTGTACCGGAACCTCAAAAGGCTCCGGATTCGGGCAGGCAGCCCCTTGCTAAGGCGGGCAGGCCATTCGTGCCGATGACTTTCGTTACGCCAGAGGCGTCGGATAGTCTGCTGGAAGTGCTTCGCGACGCTTCCATGGATGAAGAGCACCGTACTCTTATGAGTGCGGTGATTCAGAAGGTTCTGTCCGCCAAGAGCGGACTAACTGAAGCCTGCACCAGCCTCCTAAGAGGCTTTGAGGTAAGTAATCAAAAATGTGTGAAATTATCACCTGATAGGTAGTAGCCCCTGATACTCTGTTTGGTGTTCGGAACGAAAAGCCAAACGGAGGGTCGATTATAATCCGCAGGAGTTTAATAGTAGGTGTGCATGTGAATAAGCAGGCAGTGCTGGTTGCCGCTACTGCCCGCACGGCCGAAGTCGCCAGACTCAAACGGGAGCTGGAGCAGGCCCAGGGAGAGCTCGGCCTCACGAAGAGGAAGCTCGAAGAGAACAAAGGTGAGTGATACCCCGTTCACATATCATAAAGAATAGACAAAATTGGTGATTCTAACGACAAAGCGTCGTGGCATTGTAATAGGGGCCACGACCGCAGTGGCATCCCTGAAAAAAGTGCTATCCGAGGCTGAAGACAATGCGGCCATGGAGCGCATTGAGCATGAAAAGCAGAATGCTAGGGTGGGCGAGGTACAGCAAGAGCTCCAGGAGCTCGGCAAGAAGTTCGAGTCCTTGGAGCGTGACCTCAAGACGAAGGTGTCTGAGCTTGCGAAGGCCCTTGCGAGTACGAAAGACGCCGAAGCCGAAGCCGAAAAGGCCCAACAGGAAATCTAGGCGGCCAAGAAGATAACGGCGAGTAAGAGATTCTTTATGCAAAGCAAGCATGTGGAGGAGACGTTTCTTTTACTTACCTGGATTCGGAGCTCTCCAGGGGCATTCACAGATCTACCACGCAGCATATCTGATGCTGCGGAGTTCTACCGTGCCGAGGAGGGGAGCTCGATGGAGAAGCTGTTCTGGTCCTAGTATGCTGGAGCCGAACACCCAATGCCTCTGAGTGACCAACTGAAGCAGTTGGTTGAACTCCATAGGGCGGCCGAAGTGGCTATGAAAGATTTCATAGTCCGGATGTGGCATGGTGAGCCCCTACCCGCTAGCTACTTCGGCCTGATAAAGCGGATGGTAAATGCCTGTCCACAGCTTGAAGTGATCAAGCGATCTGTTTGCATTGAGGGTGCCCGCCAAGCCTTTGCTCGTGCGAAGGTGCATTGGGGCAAGATGGACGCGGAGAAGCTGGTGAAGGATGGACCGCCAGAGGGCAAGGCGCATCGCTATCTCGAAAAATATTATGATGGCATTATGAAAGGCGCTCGTTGATACGTCTCCAACGTATCTATAATTTTTTATTGTTCCATGCTAGTATATTACCCCTTTTGGATGTTTATGGGTTTTATTCTACACATTTAAATCATTTTTGGGACTAATCTACTAACCGGAGGCCCAACCCATATTGCTGTTTTTTTGCCTATTTCAGTATTTCGAAGAAAAGGAATATCAGACGGAGTCCAAACGGAATGAAACCTTTGGGAGTGTTATTTTTGGAACAAATATGATCCGGAGAGCCTGGAGTGCAAGTCAAGAAATCTCCGAGGGCCCACAAGATAGGAGGGCGCGCCCCCTGTCTCGTGGGCCCCTCGGGCGTCCACCGACATACTTCTTCCTCCTATATATATCCACGGACCCCGAAAACATCCAGGAGCACCACAAAACACAATTTCCACCGCTGTAACCTTCTGTATCCGCGAGATCCCATCTTGGAGCCTTCGCCGGCACTCTGCCGGAGGGGGAATCGATCACGGAGGGCTTCTACATCAACACCATAGCCTCTCCGATGAGTTGTGAGTAGTTTACCACAGACCTATGGGTCCATAGTTATTAGCTAGATGGCTTCTTCTCTCTTTTTGGATCTCAATACAATGTTCTCCCCCTCTCTTGTGGAGATCTATTCAATGTAATCTCTTTTTGCGGTGTGTTTGTCGAGATCCGATGAATTGTGGGTTTATGATCAAGTTTATCTATGAATAATATTGGAATCTTCTCTGAATTCTTTTATGTATGATTGAGTTATCTTTACAAGTCTCTTCGAATTATCGGTTTGGTTTGGCCTACTAGATTGATCTTTCTTGCCATGGGAGAAGTGTTTAGCTTTGGGTTCAATCTTGCGGTGATCTTACCCAGTGACAGAAAGGGTTGCAAGACATGTATAGTATTGTTGCCATCGAGGATAACAAGATGGGGTTTATATCATATTGCATGAGTTTATCCCTCTACATCATGTCATCTTGCTTAATGCGTTGCTCTGTTCTTATGAACTCAATACACTAGATGCATGCTGGATATCGGTCGATGTGTGGAGTAATAGTAGTAGATGCAGGTAGGAGTCGGTCTACTTGTTATGGACGTGATGCCTATATACATGATCATGCCTAGATAACGTCATAATTATTCGCTTTTCTATCAATTGCTCGATAGTAATTTGTTCACCCACCGTAATACTTATGCTCTCGAGAGAAGCCTCTAGTGAAACCTATGCCCCCCAGGTCTATCTCTTATCATATTTGCTTTCAATCTACTTTTATTTGCATCTTTATTTTCTGCATCTATATTATAAAATACCGAAAATATATTTATCTTATCATACTTTCTCTATCAGTCTCACTTTCGTAAGTGACCATGAAGGGATTGACAACCCCTTTATTGCGTTGGTTGCGAGTTCTCAGTTTGTTTGTGTAGGTGCGTGGGACTTTTGAGGAGCCTCCTACTGGATTGATACCTTGGTTCTCAAAACTGAGGGAAATACTTACGCTACACTTTGCTGCATCACCCTCTCCTCTTCGGGGAAAACCAACGCTAGCTCAAGACGTAGCAAGAAGGATTTGGCCGATGAATGTACCAAGGACACTATCTTGGAGTGAATGTACTTCTGTCATTTTTGTAATATAAAGACGAAGTTACTTGCGCTATATAGCACTTTTTGATTTAAAATATTACCTTCTGTGTGGCTGTTTATAAAATTCTGAAAGTAGGCCAGTCGTCGGCTTCCGCCCCCGTATAACTAGTATCGGGGTGTTCCTGGAAAAAACCCAGACACTCTTTATCCAAATTTTTGGTCCCTGAAGGAGGTGTTTGGCGCAGCGAACAAGGCAATCGGACTATGCGGCTTTATAACTTTCACTTAGCCATAGAAGTCTACAATTTTAAATTTCGGCGAAGCCCCTAGAATTCGGAAAGCCAAATTGGGGCGCTATATACGCCTAAATCAGAAGAGGCCGATTCCTCGCCTAGAGCGGAAAAAATCTTTAAGGATTTTAAGACCTCCCGAACAGCGACTAGCTCTTGCCGCATCATGCCAGTCAGTTTTCGGATTTCTCTACTGAGGTGCTCGTCCGGAAGAACCGGGACACAATCGCAGTAGTTCTCCTTGCTTTACCTTAGCCGATATAACGGAACGTAAGGTACCAAAACAAGGGAGCCGGGCAAACCCAACTATTGACCCAAGACATGATTCAGAGCTGATGCATATAATGCTATAAGTTCGAGGTGCCACACTATTGAAAGTGTTCGGACTTGTCTTGCCATATTACGGGGCGCCATAAGAAGCCCTGGCAAACTGGACGTACCAAGGTGTACGGATGCAATATTAAATAATCATTTATAGGAAAAAATGTGAAAATAGGAATAATAAGCTGACGTTGTATATTATCTCCCATTTATGAATAATACGTCTAAGCGTATGTGTACAATGAATGCATTAAGCAGAAGTAAATAGGACTAGTTAACATGTCCTATCCAAGGGCGGGCCGCATGTAAGTATATAAAACAGATATAACGACCGTGAATAGATTCCACCTGGGTATTCCCTTTGTGCGCAACGCCTTTTGCCTTCTTGGATTTCTCTCTTGTGGGAGTCCGACAATCCGGCTCTTCTAAAGAGGCTGCCCGAAAGCAAGGTCCTAAACGATAAAGGGGGTTATTAAAGTATGTTGCGGCTGAACCGCACTGTTGACTATGCCACTATTGCGCCTCCGCCTATGCCCATGGTATTTTGAGTGCGTAATTGTGTATGCGCGGCATGAATGCTGCCTTAATGGGGCTGGAGCGGAGGCCGGACTGCTAGTCGCGCTCTTGGCGTGCCTGACAATCCTGTTGGGGGGTACTTCAGACTTGCTTGACGGTGTTCGGAGTTGTTGTTGCCGGATTGGCGGTTTGCCAGAGGAAGCTGCTTTGTACTTCTGCCGCGAGGGCTGCAGTATGCTCTTCTGTACGGAGGGAGCGGTCCATGTTTCCGTTGACTGTTATGACCCCGTGAGGTCCTGGCATCTTGAGCTTAAGGTATGCATAGTGTGGTACCGCATTGAATCGAGCGAATGTGGTTCGTCCGAGCAGTGCATGATAGCCGCTACGAAAAGGGACGATGTCGAAGATTAACTCCTCGCTTCAGAAGTTATCCGGAGATCCGAAGACCACCTCCAGTGTTATGGAGCCCGTGCAACGGGCCTCTACCCCTGGAATTACACCTTTAAAGGTAGTTTTGGTGGGCTTGATCCTTGAAGGGTTGATGCACATTTTGCGCACTCTGTCCTGATAAAGCAGGTTCAGGCTGCTGCCTCCATCCATAAGGACTCGTATGAGGTGAAATCCGTCAATGATTGGGTCTAAGACCAATGCGGCTGAACCGCCATGACGGATGCTGGTAGGGTGATCCCTACGATCAAAGGTGATCGGATAGGCTGACCATGGGTTGAACTTTGGGGCGACTGGCTCCATCGCATAGACGTCCCTCAGTACTCGCTTTCGTTCCTATTTGGGAATGTGAGTGGCATAGATCATGTTGACCGTTTTCACCTGGGGAGGGAATTTCTTTTGTCCCCCCGTGTTCGGACGCTGGGGCTCTTCGTCATCGTCGCTGTGCAGCCCCTTGTCCTTGCTCTCGGCGTTTATCTTACCGGCCCGTTTGAATACCCAACAGTCTCTGTTAGTGCGGTTTGCTGGCTTATCCGGGTGCCGTGAATTTGGCACGAGCGATCGACTATGCGGTCCAGACTGGACGATCCCTGATTATTTCTTTTGAATGGTTTTTTCCGCTGACCGGATTTTGAGCCACTGAATCCGGCGCTGACTGTCGTGTCTTTAGTGTGGTCGCCATTGTTCCGACGCTTATGTCTGTTGCACCGTGGCTTGCCATTATTGTCTCGGCCGTCTGAAGTGCCGGAGTTTATTGGCGTGGTGCTGCTGCGAGCCAACCAGCTGTCCTCGCCTGTGCAAAAGCGTGTCATTAGTGTCGTGAGGGCCGCCATGGATTTTGGTTTTTCCTGGCCGAGGTGCTGGGCGAGCCACTCGTCGCGGATATTATGCTTAAAGGCTGCCTGGGCTTCGGCGTCCGAACAATCGACAATTTGGTTCTTTTTAGTTAGGAACCAAGTCCAGAATTTTCTGGCTGACTCTCGGGGCTGTTGGGTAATGTGGCTCAAGTCATCAGCATCCGGTGGTCGCACGTATGTGCCCTGAAAGTTGTTGAGGAAAGCATCCTCCAGGTTTTCCCAACTGCCAACGGAATTTTCCGGCAGGCTATTTAGCCAGTGCCAGGCTGGTCCTTTGAGCTTAAGGGGAAGATACTTTATGGCATGTAGATCATCACCGCAGGCCATGTGAATGTGGAGAAGTAAATCTTTGATCCATACTGCGGGTTCTATTGTTCCATCATATGATTCAATGTTTATGGGTTTAAACCCTTCTGGGAATTCATGATCCATTACTTCATCAATGAAGCAGAGGGGGTGTGCGGCGCCTCTGTGCTGGGCTATGTCGCGACGTAGTCCGACTAAGTCTGGTCGGTTGTGTTCAACCCGGCCGGATTTATTGTTAGTGTATCCGGCCTAACGGTCGTCGTCATGTGTTGTGGCGCGCCCCCGTGATCCCTAGATCGATCTTGGTTGTCCTGTATTGTTTTCCAATATGTCTCGCAGGTCCTGCATATTGCCCCGGGCTATAGTGAACTGGCATGGGGGTGCGGGCTGGTATTCGGACTGATATGTCATTTTATCCTGGCCACGAGGTGGCCGGTCAGCCGTGTGGCGCTCGAGTCCATATTCCTCGGCTGCCAGGACTTCTGTCCATCTGTCTATGAGCAGGTCTTGATCAGCTTGGAGCTGCTGCTGCTTCTTTTTCAGGCTCCTCGCAGTGGCCATAAGCCGGCGCTTGAAGCGCTCCTGCTCCACGGGGTCCTCAGGCACGCCGAACCCGTCGTCGCCGAGGCTAATCTCGTCTTCGGAGGGGGGCATGTAGTTGTCCTCCTCTAGATATCCGTCCATCGCCTGTTCGTCGTGGCTGACCTGCCCGTCTTCCTGCTCGGCCTGCTCGAAGGCAGGCTGATTGGGGTTGTATTCATCTTCGGCACCATCCGGATTATTTTCGTCTCCTGTGCCGGTATTGCTGTGGCGGGGCTTGGAGTGGCGCCGACGATGCCCATGCTTTGCTTTCTTCCCTGAGGGGTTATCCTCCATTGCCTCATCGCCATTGGTTTCCTTTGGAGTGTCCACCGCCCCGTGGGCGGTGGTTCCTGTTCTTCTCCTGCATCGTCATCCATACCGTCGATGTCTTCAGAGTCGAAGTCAAGTACGTCGGTTAAATCATCGATTGTGGCAATGAAGTGGGGGGTGGGTGGGCAACGAATTCCTTCGTCGCCTACTTCCCACTCGAGCCGGACATAGTTCGGCAAAGAGTCTCCTGATAAAGAGAGAGACTTTAACGAGTTTAGCATGTCGCCAAAGGGTGAGTGCTGGAAAATATCCGCAGCGGTGAACTCCATTACCGGAGCCCAACCAGATTCGGCGGGCTCGGGGGTGCGCAGACTGGAACCTACAGCCAAACACGAGTCCAGGGGTCCAGTGTCGCAGGCTTCCTTAGGGGTGAAGTATGTGTTCGGCTCTACCGCCGATAAGGATGCAACCTCCAGGGGGGGTCCATCCACCCGTCCTCGGGCGATGCAATCTGCCCCGGATTTTGGTCCGGGGCTCCTACAGGGGCGATATCTCGAGCATTGTCCGACAGCAGGTCTAAGGCGTGCTCCTAGCATAGGCTGAACCCGTTGAAGATCAAGTCTCCGCGGATATCGGCCGTGTAGTTTAGGTTTCCGAACCTGACCTGATGGCCAGGGGCGTAGCTGTTGATCTGCTCCAGATGGCCAAGCAAATTGGCCCACAATGCGAAGCCACCGAACATGAAGATCTGTCCGGGGAGAAAAGTCTCACCCTGGACCATGTTGTTGTTGATGATTGAAGGAGCCATCGAGCCTTGCAGCGACGACACAGAGGAACTCCCAATGAAAGCACCGATGTCGGTGTCAAAACCGGCGGATCTCGGGTAGGGGGTCCCGATCTATGCGTCTAAGGCTAATGGTAATAGGAGGCAAGGGACATGATGTTTTACCCAGGTTCGGGCCCTCTCGATGGAGGTAAAACCCTACTTCCTACTTGATCGATATTGATGATATGGGTGTTACAAGAGTTGATCTACCACGAGATCGTAGAGGCTAAACCCTAGAAGCTAGCCTATGATGATTATGATTCTGTCTCTAAGGACTAAACTCTCCGGTTTATATAGACACTGAAGAGGGCTAGGGTTTACATGGAGTTGGTTACAAAGAGGGAAATATAATATCCGGATCGCCAAGCTTGTCTTCCATGCAAAGGAGAGTCCCACCCGGACACGGGACGAAGTCTTGAGTCTTGTATCTTCACGGTCCAACAGTCCGGCCAAAGTATATAGTCCGGTTGTCCGGATACCCCCTAATCCAGGACTCCCTCAGCTGGGGCGGGTGCTTCACCTAGCGGTGCTTCTAGGACATATGCTTTCTTGGCAGCTATGAGGATGATCCTCAAGTTCCGGACCCAGTCCATATAGTTGCTACCATCGTCTTTCAGCTTGGTTTTCTCTAGGAACGCGTTGAAGTTGAGGTTGACATGAGCGTTGGCCGTTTGATCTACAAGACATTTTGCAAAAGTTTTAGACTAAGTTCATGATAATTAAGTTCATCTAATCAAATTATTTAATGAACTCCCACTCAGATAGACATCCCTCTAGTCATCTAAGTGATACATGATCCGAGTCTACTAGGCCGTGTCCAATCATCACGTGAGACGGACTAGTCATCATCGGTGAAGATCTTCATGTTGATCGTATCTTCTATACGACTCATGTTAGACCTTTTGCTCTCTTGTGTTCCGAGGCCATGTCTGTACATGCTAGGCTCGTCAAGTCAACCTAAGTGTTTTGCATGTGTAAATCTGGCTTACACCCGTTGTATGTGAACTTTAGAATCTATCACACCCGATCATCACATGGTGCTTCGAAACAACGAACTTTCGCAACGGCGCACAGTTAGGGGAAACACTTTCTTGAAATTATTATGAGGGATCATCTTATTTACTACCGTCATTCTAAGAAAATAAGATGCAAAAACATGATAAACATCACATGCAATCAAATAGTGACATGATATGGCCAATATCATTTTGCTCCCTTTGATATCCATCTTCGGAGCACCATGATCATCATCGTCACTGGCATGACACCATGATCTCCATCATCATGATCTCCATCATCGTGTCTCCATGAAGTTGTCTCGCCAACTATTACTTCTACTACTATGGCTAACGGTTTAGCAATGAAGTAAAGTAATTACATGGCATTATTCAGTGACATGCAGGTCATACAATAAATAAAGACAACTCCTATGGCTCCTGCCGGTTGTCATACTCATCGACATGCAAGTCGTGATTCCTATTACAAGAACATGATCAATCTCATAGATCACATATATTTCATTCATCACATCCTTTTTTGGCCATATCACATCACAAGGCATATGCTGCAAAAACAAGTTAGACGTCCTCTAATTGTTGTTGCATGTTTTTACGTGGCTGCAATAGGGTTCTAGCAAGAACATTTCTTACCTATGCCAAAACCACAACGTGATATGCCAATTTCTATTTACCCTTCATAAGGACCCTTTTCATCGAATCCGATCCGACTAAGGTGGGAGAGACAGACACCTGCTAGCCATCTTATGCAACTAGTGCATGTCTGTCGGTGGAACCTATCTCATGTAAGCGTACGTGTAAGGTCGGTCCGGGCCGCTTCATCCCATGATGCCGCTGAAACAAGATAAGACTAGTAGTGGCAAGTAAATTGACAAAATCTACGTCCACAACAAAATTGTGTTCTACTCGTGCATAGAAACTACGCATTGACCTAGCTCTAATACCACTATTAGGGATTGAAGTAGAAATTTAAAATTTTCTAAGCATCACCAAGATCAATCTATGGAGTCATCTAGCAACGAGAGAGAGAGAGAGAGGAGTGCATCTACGTACCCTTGTAGATCGCGAGCGAAAGCGTTTAAGAGAACGGGGTTGATGGAGTCGAACTCGTCGTGCTCCAAATCACCGATGATCCTAGCGCCGAACGGACGGCACCTCCGTGTTCAACACACGTACGGAGCAGAGACGTCTCCCGCGCCTTGATCCAGCAAGGAGGAGGGAGAGGTTGAGGAAGAGAGCTCCAACAGCAGCACGACGGCGTGGTGGTGATGGAGTGGCAGTACTCCGGCAGGGCTTCGCCAAGCTCTTAACGGAGGAGGAGAGGTGTTGGGGAGGGGAGGGGCTGCACCTTGGATGTGGTGCTGCAGCCCTCCCCTCGCCCCTCTATTTATAGGAGAAGGGGGAAGGGGGCCGGCCCCCTCTAGATGTGATCTAGAGGGGGGGCGGCGGCCAAGGGGAGGGGGCCTGCCCCCCAAGCAAGGGGGGGGGGGCGCCCCCTTTAGGGTTCCCCCCCCCAACCCTAGGTGCATGGGCCCAAGGGGGGGATGCGCCCAGCCCTCCAAGGGCTGGTTCCCTTTCCTCTACGGCCCATGAGGCCCTCCGAGAGAGGTGGCCCCTCCCGGTGGCCCCGGTACAATACCGGTATGCCCCCGAACTTTTCTGGTGACCATATGACAACTTCCAATATATAAATCTTCACCTCCGAACCATTCTAGAACTCCTCGTGACGTCCGGGATCTCATCCGAGACTCTGAACAACTTTCGGTAATCACATACAAGTCTTCCTAATAACCCTAGCGTCATCGAACCTTAAGTGTGTAGACCCTACAGGTTCGGGAATCATGCAGACATGACCGAGACAGCTCTCCGGCCAATAACCAACAGCGGGATCTAGATACCCATGTTGGCTCCTACATGTTCCACGATGATCTCATCGGATGAACCACGATGTCGAGGATTCAAGTAATCCCGTATACAATTCCCTTTGTCAACCGGTACGTTACTTGCCCGAGATTCGATCGTCGGTATCCCAATACCTCGTTCAATCTCGTTACCGGCAAGTCAATTTACTCGTTCCATAATGCATGATCCTGTGACCAACCACTTGGTCACATTGAGCTCATTATGATGATGCATTACTGAGTGGGCCCAGAAATACCTCTCCGTCATACGGAGTGACAAATCCCAGTCTCGATTTGTGCCAACCCAACAGACACTTTCGAAGATACCTATAGTGTACCTTTATAGCCACCCAGTTATATTGTGACGTATGGTACACCCAAAGCACTCCTACGGTATCCGGGAGTTGCACGATCTCATGGTCTAAGGAAATGATACTTGACATTAGAAAAGCTCTAGCAGACGAACTACACGATCTTGTGCTCTTCTTTGGATTGGGTCTTGTCCATCACATCATTCTCCCAATGATGTGATCCCGTTATCAATGACATCCAATGTCCATGGTCAGCAAACTGTAACTATCCATTGATCAACGAGCTAGTCAACTAGAGGCTCACTAGGGACATGTTGTGGTCTATGTATTCACACATGTATTACGATTTCCGGATAACACAATTATAGCATGAACAATAGACAATTATCAAGAACAAGGAAATATAATAATAACCATTTTATTATTGCCTCTAGGGCATATTTCCAACATTATGCTACTGTAGTAATCATGTTTTATAGCTTTTGTTTCAATAAAGTGCCAAGTAAGACCTTTAGGATAGCTTACGGTGATAGTTGTGTTGATCCTGCTGAAAATCAGAAACTTTTGCACCCAGTAAATTAGTTTTGATAATTCACAGAAATGTGCTTTTGATCTGATTCCTTTTGCTGTGGATTGGTACATCAATTGCTCAGGTTTTCCTAAGTTTGTAGGATTTTTGGAGTTACAGAAGTATTCTAGAGTTACAGATGACTACAGACTGTTCTGTTTTTGGCAGATTCTGTTTTCTATATGTTGTTTGCTTATTTTGATGAATCTATGAGTAGTATCGGAGGGTATGAACCATAGAGAAGTTGGAATACGGTAGATATTACACCAATATGAATTGATAATGAGTTCATAACAGTACCTAAGTGGTGATTTATTTTCTTATACTAACAGAGCTTACGAGTTTTCTGTTAAGTTTTGTGTTGTGAAGTTTTCAAATTTTGGGTAAAGATTCGATGGACTATGGAATAAGGAGTGGCAAGAGCCTAAGCTTGGGGATGCCCAAGGCACCCCAAGGTAATATTCAAGGACAACCAAGAGCCTAAGCTTGGGGATGCCCCGGATGGCATCCCCTCTTTCGTCTTCGTTCATCGGTAACTTTACTTGGAGCTATATTTTTATTCACCACATGATATGTGTTTTGCTTGGAGCGTCATTTTATTTTGTTAGTATTTGCTTGCTGTTATTTAGAACAATGTTTTGCATCTCTATTTTCAATAAAAATGTCAAGGATGGCCTTTACCATGCTTATTTTGCAAGTATACATGTTGCTGTTTCAAAATAGAAAGTTTACCGTTGTTGCAAAAATTCCCTAGAAAATTCAGAAAATGATATAATGTTGAACTTTTTGCATAACAAGATCTGATAAATCTTCTACAGTGTGGTAGACTTTCATAATTTTTGAAGTTAGGGAAGTATGATGAATCTTGCATTCTTTATAGACTGCACTATTTTGGCAGATTGCTGTTATGTTTGCATTGTTTGCATATGTTTGCTTGTTTAATGATTCTATTTGAGGATAGGAGTATTAAATATGGAGAGACATTTAGTATGCAATGTTGAATAATAATTTTTGTGATTTGTTACAGTAGAAAATGATAAGGTTTTTGCATTGGTTTATACTAACTTATCTCATGAGTGCTTGTTGAATTTGATTTGGATGAAGCTTTCGAGATTTAGGAAACCGAGATATAAAAAGAATTAAGGAGATACAAAAGCTAAAGCTTGGGGATGCCCAAGGCACCCCAAGATAATATTTCAAGATGTCTCAAGCATCCAAGCTTGGGGATGCCCCGGTAGGCATCCCACCTTTCTTCTTCAACAATTATCGGTTAGTATCGGTTGAACCTAAGTTTTTGCTTCTTCACATGATGTGTGCTATTCTTGAAATGTCATTTTGTTTTGTTTTTCTTGCTGTTTGAATAAAATACCAAGATTTGAAATTCTTAAATGTTAGAGAGTCTTCACATAGTTGCACAATTATTTGACTACTCATTGATCTTGACCTATATATTTCGGAGTAGTTTGTCATTTGCTCTAGTGCTTCACTTATATCCTTTTAGAGCACGACGGTGGTTTTATTTTGTAGAAATTATTGATCTCTCATGCTTCACTTATATTATTTTGAGAGTCTTTTAGAACAACATGGTAATTTGCTTTGGTTACGAATTTAGTCCTAATATGATGGGCATCCAAGATGGGTATAATAAAAACTTTGATATAAAGTGCATTGAATACTATGAGAAGTTTGATTCTTTATGATTGTTTTGAGATATAAAGGTGGTAATGTTAGAGTCGTGCTAGTTGGGTAATTATGAAATTGAGAAATACTTGTGTTAAAGTTGGCAAGTCCCATAGCATGCACGTATGGTGAACGCTGTGTGACAAATTTGAAGCATGGGGTGTTCTTTGATTGCCTTCCTTTTGAGTGGAGGTCGGGATCGCGTGATGGTTAACTCCTACCAATCCTTCTCCTAGGAGCATGCATAGTAGTACTTTGCTTCGAGGGCTAATAAACTTTTGCAATAAGTATATGAGTTCTTTATGACTAATGTGAGTCCATGGATTATACACACTCTTACCCTTCCGCAATTTGCTAGCCTCTACGGTACCGTGCATTGCCCTTTCTCACCTTGAGAGTTGGTGCAAACTTCACCGGTGCATACAAACCCCGTGATACGATACGCTCTATCACACATAAACCTCCTTATATCTTCCTCAAAACAGCCACCATACCTACCTATTATGGCATTTCCATAGCCATTCCGAGATATATTGCCATGCAACTTTCCACCGTTCCGTTTATTATGACACACTCCATCATTGTCATATTGCTTTGCGTGATCATGTAGTTGACATCGTATTTGTGGCAAAGCCACCTTTATATTTCTTTCATACATGTCGCTCTTGATTCATTGCATATCACGGTACACCGCCGGAGGCATTCACATAGAGTCATATCTTGTCCAAAGTATTGAGTTGTAATTCTTGAGTTCTAAATAAATAGAAGTGTGATGATTTCCATTATTAGAGCATTGTCCCAGTGAGGAAAGGATGATGGAGACTATGATTTCCCCACAAGTCGGGATGAGACTCCGGATGAAAAAAAAATAAAAAAAATAAAAAATAAAAAAGAGGCCAAAAAAAGAGAAAAAAATAGAAGGCCAAAAAAATGAGAGAAAAAGAGAGAAGGGACAATGTTACTATCCTTTTGCCACACTTGTTCTTCAAAGTAGCACCATGATCTTCAAGATAGAGAGTCTCCTATGTTATCACTTTCATATACTAGTGGGAATTTTTCATTATAGAACTTGGCTTGTATATTCCAATGATGGGCTTCCTCAAATTGCCCTAGGTCTTCGTGAGAAAGCAAATTGGATGCACACCCACTTAGTTTCTTCTTTTGAGCTTTCATACACTTATAGCTCTAGTGCATCCGTTGCATGGCAATCCCTACTCCTCGTATTGACATCAATTGATGGGCATCTCTATAGCTAAACCTGGGAATGGTTTGGATTGGAACCGCAGTTTCAATTTGGTTTCTCTACTGAATCCTCTTTGGGTGGATTTGAATGGGCTGAGCCCCTAATATAATCTGGTGTGGTTTGGGCTTTAGGTATTATGGATTAGTCTGGTTCAATTTGGACACCTACAAATCGGTCTCAAACAGTTTCAACTAGTGGATAGAAACTGGTCTCTCGACCAAAACTGTACGAGACCAACGCCCCTAGCCTCGATAGTCATTGCCATGCGGTTAACACCCGCCGGGCCGTAGGTCGTCGCCGCCACCAGCTGGAGCTCGCTCATCTCTCCTCCAGCTTTCCGACCCTTGAAGCTGCCCGATGTTAGTTGCCTCCAACGTCCCAAGGCTCGAGTCGTCGCTGCTGCCATGGAGCTCGAGTCTGTCTCCGCCGCTGCCATTGGTTTCGAGTGTCGAGTTGTCTCTATCACTGCGGGTTTCAGTCTCCTCGTTGGCGTCCAGAGCTCGGCCTACAGGTTCTACCTCCCGCCCACACCGCTTCCCATAGAAAGATTCCTAGATGCAATTCAGAAACTCCACACCTGCATATATGAACTAGTCCACGACACCTGCATATATGGACTTGTCCATGGTTTCAATCTGTGGATTCAGTCCAAAAATGGAACCGGTTTTGGTTTGGGTTGGGTGAAAAACAAGTAAAGATTGGTTTGGTTTGGATTCTAGCAGAATTTTGTTGGATCCAGTTGGTTTGGATGCTGCCCGTGGAGCCACCTGGTTTGGGCTGGCTTTAGTCTGGATGATAAACTATTCACAGGCTTATCTATAGCCAGTTGATTAGCCGCGTCAATATGAGACTTTCTCCTTTTTCTTGTTTTCTCACATAATCCCTATCATCATACTCTACTCCACCCATAGTGCTATGTCCATGGCTTACGCTCATGTATTGCGTGAGGGTTGAAAAGGCTGAAGCGCGTTAAAAAGTATGAACCAATTGCTTGGCTGAAGTCGGGGTTGTGCATGATGGGAGCATTTTGTGTGACGAAAATGAAGCATGGCCAAACTATATGATTTTGTAGGGATAAGCTTTCTTTGGCTATGTTATTTTGATAAGACATAAACTGCTTGGTTAGCATGCTTGAAGTATTACTATTTTTATGTCAATATTAAACTTTTATCTTGAATCTTATGGATCTGAACATTCATGCCACAATAAAGAAGATTACATTGATAAATATGTTAGGTAGCATTCCACATCAAAAAGTCTGTTTTTATCATTTACCTACTCGAGGACGAGCAGGAATTAAGCTTGGGGATGCTTGATACGTCTCCAACATATCTATAATTTTTGATTGCTCCATGCTATTATATTATCTATTTTGGATGTTTAATGGGCTTTATTATACACTTTTCTATTATTTTTGGGACTAACCTATTAACCGGAGGCGCAGTCCAAATTGCTGTTTTTTTTGCCTATTTCAGTGTTTTGCAGAAAAGGAGTATCAAACAGAGTCCAAACGGAATGAAACCTTCGGGAGAGTGATTTTTGGAACAACGTGATTGAGAGGACTTGGAGTGGACTTCAAGAAATAAGCAAGGAGGCCAAGAAGCAGGGAGGCGCGCCTGCCCCTTGGGCGCGCCCCCACCCTCGTGGGCCCCTCACAGCTCCACCGACCTACTTCTTCCTCCTATATATACACATATACTTTGAAAACATCCAGGAGCACCATAGATCGGGAGTTCTGCTGGCGCAAGCCTCTGTAGCCACCAAAAACCAATCGGGACGTTGTTCTGGCACCCTGGCGGAGGGGGGATCCCTCACCGATGGCCATCTTCATCATCCCGGCGCTCTCCATGACGAGGAGGGAGTAGTTAACCTTCGGGGCTGAGGGTATGTACCAGTAGCTATGTGTTTGATCTCTCTCTCTCTCATGTTCTTCATTCAACACGATCTTGATGTATCGCGAGCTTTGCTTTTATAGTTGGATCTTATGATGTTTCTCCCCCTCTATTCTTTTGTAATGGATTGAGTTTTCCCTTTGAAGTTATCTTATCAAATTGAGTCTTTAAGGATTTGAGAACACTTGATGTATGTTTTGCATGTGCTTATCTGTGGTGACAATGGGATATCACGTGATCTACTTGATGTATGTTTTGGTGATCAACTTGCGGGTTCAGTGACCTTGTGAACTTATGCATAGGGGTTGGCACACATTTTCGTCTTGACTCTCCGGTAGAAACTTTGGGGCACTCTTTGAAGTTCTTTCTGTTGGTTGAATAGATGAATCTGAGACTGTGTGATGCATATCGTATAATCATACCCACGGATACTTGAGGTGATATTGGAATATCTAGGTGACATTAGGGTTTTGGTTGATTTGTGTCTTAAGGTGTTATTCTAGTACAAACTCTATGATATATCGAACGGAAAGAATAGCTTCGTGTTATTTTACTATGGACTCTTGAATAGATTGATCAGAAAGGATAACTTTGAGGTGGTTTCGTACCCTACAATAATCTCTTTGTTTGTTCTCCGCTATTAGTGATTTTGGAGTGACTCTTGGTTGCATGTTGAGGGATAGTTATATGATCCAATTATGTTATTATTGTTGAGAGAACTTGCACTAGTGAAAGTATGAACCCTAGGCCTTGTTTCCTAGCATTGCAATACTGTTTACGCTCACTTTTACCACTTGCTACCTTGCTGCTTTTATATTTTCAGATTACAAAAACCTATAGCTATCATCCATATTGCACTTGTATCACCATCTCTTCGCCGAACTAGTGCACCTATACAATTTACCATTGTATTGGGTGTGTTGGGGACACAAGAGACTCTTTGTTATTTGGTTGCAGGGTTGTTTGAGAGAGACCATCTTCATCCTACACCTCCCACGGATTGATAAACCTTAGGTCATCCACTTGAGGGAAATTTGCTACTGTCCTACAAACCTCTGCACTTGGAGGCCCAACAACGTCTACAAGGAGAAGGTTGCGTAATAGACATCAGGCCGCGATAAACCTGTTTTGGGCCGTTGGCTTCTCGAGCTCCCCGGCACACAAGCATAGGTTGAGGATGGAGGCGGCGACGGTGATGATGGTGGCGACCTACCAATGGTTTCAAGCGAGGGAGGAGTGGTGTGTGTCTACGTGAGAGGATGTTTTGGGGAGTGTGTGGTGTGTGTGGAGGGGGGCAAGGTGGTGTTTGAGGAAATACCGTGACAACTAAAATTTTTACTAGGCGGGAGTAAAATGTTTGGCTACTGAAAATTTGTATCAAGGGCGAGCAGATATTTCTCAGATTGCGAGGGATGCAGAGGCGGGAGTAAAATGGCGGGGCTACTAAAAATTTGGATCAAGGAAGAGCATATATTTTTGAGATTGCGAGGGATGCAGAGGTGGGAGTAACAAGGCGGGGCTACTGAAAATTTGAATCTAGGGCGAGCAGATATTTTTTGAGATCGCGAGGGATGCAGAGGCAGGAGTAAAATGTCGGGGCTACTAAAAATTTGAATCAAGGGAATGAAGCAGAGCGGGAGTAACAGACATCGCACACGGTCTGCACATACTAATCGTGTGCTATCAAACATAAAGACCTTCCAGGCGGTAGATATTTTCGAGATTACGAGGCAATAGATATTTTTGAGAGCGGGAGGCAAGCCTCATGGAGCCCAATCTACTATGATGATGTAGTGACTGTAGGAGCACGGGCGTGGCACACAGGTAGTCTAACCGAACCGTGTTTGTTGTGTACCCAATCGCAGACGGTTTCTGCATCCAACTCGTGTGATGTTTATAAATTTGGCAAAAAGAATAATGCGGGATACCGAATGCATGTGGACCAAATATATGTATGAAAGGGGTGGTTTGATGTTCGAATACCCAATGCGCAACTTTGATGTGGCACCTGTCGCACAAAGCACACAATATTGCTAGTCAGCCACCCCCTACAAACCCCACTTCGTGTCAACGGTAAGGGAATCCTATCTACAAATGCATGCCCCCAGATAGTTAGGTTTGGAATCTCACTTTACCGTAACACAAAACCTATAGGAGTCCATCATATATATGGTCAAACTTTCCCCTTCGCTTCCCGACAATGGTGGACCGTGTGCCGGCCCACAAATGTGTGTTTGTGACAGGAGATGGGTGAGACCACATACGACCAACCTGCGGGTGGCCCTACACTACATATGTATGAAAAGTATGTGGTGTGATATTTAACTACCATTCACAACTTTGATGTGGCACGTGTGCCTCGCAAAATAATCGGACTTCCCCGACCCCATAGAGGTTGTGGTAGCACGAAGTAGGCCCCCCACCCACACACGTGTCAGCGGGGGAGGGCATCTCACCAAGACGTACTGTAACACGTACCAAACAGAATCCAACTTGATCGTATAACATCTCTCGCTCGTTGTTGGTCAAAGTGATGGACGTCCACACGGCCCCGCAAAATGGGCTAGCTTGTCACTGATAAACTCGCAAGGGAGTACTGTCTGAAGACAAAACCCACTCGGTGCATGTGGCCCAGTTATGTATATGGAAGTGGTGTGTGTGGTGTTTGAATATGCAATGCGCAAATTTGATGTGGCACCATGCTTTGGAACCGTAAAATCCCCACACTGAGCGAGGGTTCATGATGCGTAGCATGCATGCGCTCAAACTTAATTACCCCTGGAATGATCGACCTACTATACGGTAACACGAACCAAAGAAGAAGAATCCACCCTTGTAACCTTTCTCGTCGTTGGTCGAAATGATGGGCGTCCACGCGGGCCAACGAATATATATAGGCTTGCCGCCCATAACCAAGCGAGTGAGAGTGTTCAAAGACAACCATTGCATGCATGTGTGCCAAACATATTTATGGAGGTGCGTGATGCATGCATATGTGTTGAATACCTAATGCACAACATTGATGTGGTGCATGCGTTCAAAATCGCACAGGTCCTCACACATAGAAAGAGGTTCATGACGTGTCGTGTGCTCCCCCCCTCAATATAGCGGGATGGATTCATGTGTACACATGCGTTATTATATATGTAATCTCACATCATGACCTATATCGCGAGACAAACAAAAAATTAATCCCCTCCTAAGTCAAAATAATTAACCTCGCTTGCTGTCGGTGAAAGTGATGGACCAAGCGGGCCGATAGATGGAAGCATCGCCGATAACCACGTGAGTGAGTGCCACGTGACAACCACCATCGCTTGCATGTGTGCCAAAACATATATATGGAGAGGTGTGCAGTTGTGATGTTTTGAATACCTAATGCACAACCTTTTGATGTGGCATTTGCCTCAAAAACCGCAAAGTCCCCACATAGAGTGAGGTTCATGTGACACCTAGTATGTTGGTCCCATTCCCCCTTCGACACGTACTATATATATACTCTTACCCTAACACATCCCTAAAAGAATTAATCCTCCTTGTTCATAAAATGTGCCTTTCTCTCGTTGGGTCAAAGTGATGGACGACGACCTCGCGGGCCCACCGGAACAAATCATACGTCGCACGTGACTGAGCATCCTATATAGGACTACGTACCATCGTCTACATGTGGCCCAAATAGGTGTTTGTGTGATGTTTGAATACGCAACACACGACTTTGATGTGGCACCTACCTCGGGAACCGGAAAGTCCCCACATGGAGCAAGGTTATGACACATATAGAGAGAGTATACATGTTGCCCCCTCTTTGACATGTACTACATACTCCTACTGTGCACATACGTAGCACAAACAAAAAAAGAATCGTCATTCCTTGATGGTGGAATTAACCTCTCTCTCATTGGGTCAAAGTGATGGAGGACAACCTCGGGGGCCCACAGATCGAAGCGCCTAACGCGAGTGAGTTCCTATATGGCAACCACCGCCTGCATGGTATTGCGTGACGTTTGAATACCAATGCACAACTTTTATGTGGCACCTACCTCGGGAACCGGAAAGTCCCCACATGGAGCGATGTTATGACACATATAGATAGAGTATACATGTTGCCCCCTCTTTGACATGTACTACATACTTCTACCATGCACATACATAACGCAAAAAAAAAGAACCATCCTTGTTGGTAGAATTAACCTCTCTCTCGTTGTACGTTCAATTGATCGACGAAAACCTCACGGGCCCACAGAGAGAGTCACACGCGAGCGAGTGTCGTAGAACAACCACCGCATGCATGTTGTCGTGTGTTGTGTGATGTTTGAATACCCAATGCACAACTTTGACGTGGCACATACTTCACAAATCGAAAATGCACTACACAGAGGTTCACGAGATGCATAGCCCCCTCACTTTGAGCCGGAGGGAGGGATTCATGTGTACGCACGTGCCCAAACTTTGATATGGAATCTCACCATGATCCACACAGTAACACACATGCCAAGATGAATCCACCTTCGGTTCGATGCCTCTCGCTGTCGGTGGAAACTGAAAACCTTTGCGGGCTAACGAATGGGCACGTTGCTGCTAACCGCACGCGGGAGTTTCCTAGAGGACCACCAAGTAATGCATGCATGTCGCCCGAACATGTATGTATGAAAGGGTTGTGTAATGCTGTAAATAACCAATTCACGACTTTGATGTGGCATATATACATGACTCACAAAATGATCAATAATCCCACATCACGGAGGCTCGCTACTAGTAGTGTACTGCCAGACCCCCACCCCCCACACACAGAGAGACATACATCCCGCACCACTCTGAGGCATGTCAAACTTTTTCTGTAGTGAACTGTGACCAAAAGAGTGTCATGTTAAAGTTTAAAAAACAGAGATCATCCGACCGTTTTATACATTGATTGATTTCCTAGGGATTTAATGTGCAAAACTCAAATTTAAGCTACATGTGTGCACCAAAATGGATTGCAAAATCATATGTGTGTCCCTGGGTGCATGTTTCCCCGTGCAAGAGATTTCAAAACATTGAGAATATTGATTTTTCAAATTAAGTAAATCCAAAACTTAGTTGAAATTCATGAAACTTATCGTGGTGTCATATATGGACACCAGTAGACTGTGATATTGTATTTTTTTGTCAAATTTGAGACAAGTTTTCATATAATCTTCTTACAAACGAGAGATTGTTGCATTATACAAGTAGCAAAAAAATATAATTGGACATAACATGGATTCATAGTTTTGAATAACATTTGTACAGTAAAATGGGACAAGGCTCTCCCTTTGTGTGATGCGAATAGTTTTTGTTTTTTCGTCAACGGAAGTCTGAATTGATTTGGTACGTACATCCCTTCTAACCCAGAGCCAAAAGGGTCGCTAGTTCAAATTGGTGGGGTACTTTGGTAATACACCCTACATTTTGGACAAGCGAGTCTGTGATGCCCGGATAATCAAGCTACAATGAACCTCTGCTAATGATGCCACGTCACGTCGGTTACTGTTGATAAACTCACGTTGGTTCAAAACCTAGTTGAAATATCAAATTTAAAATAAAGTCAAACAAATAAAGTTTTTTATGTCAAAACAAAAATGTTCGTGGTGTTGCAAGTAATCTCCAATTATTTATCATGTAGAAGCCAACCTGATTTGGATTCCCAAAATGACCCTGGGAATTATTTAAGTGGATCAACAACAAATTTCTTGAGATTTTCATTAAAAATGTTTAAAGTTTTCAAAATGTCCCCAAACTTTGCGAGCCGCTCCGAATATTGCCTTTGTGTTAATTGCCAAATATCATGGGCAAAAGAAATGTTTTGCTATATTTAAAATCAGAGGAGAAAAGCAAAAGCAGAAAAGATAAAAGGAAATACTAATAAAAGGAAAACAACCTAATCTACTGGGATTTGCCCCAAGTGGTTGGGAAGGCCCAATCCACCACTGGTGCCATCCCCTTCTTCCTGTTCACGGGAGGGGGTTGTGGCGGCCATCCACCCCACCATGGCCACCGTGGCGATCATCCCTGACCCCCTTCTATGGATAAGATGCTGAGTCAACCTTGGTCTCCGGATGGTCTACAACATGCATGTAGCGGCACAACATGCATGTAGCTGTAGCAGTATTTACTTACTAGCTTGTAGTATGCATGTCGGCAGCAACAAAGGCTGCATGCCTTACTAGTGAAGTTTAGTAGTAGTAGAAACGTTGCTTGCTTGGTAAGCTAGCTAGTGACGCAAGTGCTTACCTCACTGCTAGTTGATATTTTGCTTAGGTCGGTTTGGCTGTCCTATATAAGGAGCCTCACACCCTGGGTTGTAACTCAGGCCATTCCAATTTCACTACAAGGCAGCTCAAGTAGTACTCCTCTCTCACGTGTGTGTGCATGTTCAGTGTAGAATCAAGTGAGCTCTACTCTGCTAGTACGTGTGTGTTGCTTCCGTGAGTGCTTGGCTACCGTAGTTCGTTCCTGAGGATACTAGCCAGCTACGTTGTAGTTCTGGGCTAACAATTGGCATCAGAGCCTCTGGTTGTGGTAGCCATGGCCGGTGGTAAAGGAGTGCAGCAACGCACCACCTCGGGTGGTTCCCAGTCGCCGGCTCCGGAGGAGCGGCGAGGGCGCAGCCGCTTCAGGCGCGGCCATCGCGGTGAGGTCGTGGTTAGGGAGATCGTGCGCGAGACCGCAATCAGCGGTAGCGTGCCCATCACCTTCCCGATGCTCACGCGCTCGAACTACAGCGAGTGGGCGTTGATCATGGAGTGCAACCTTCATGCGGCGAGCCTCTGGGCTCCCATGGAGGACGACCTGGTCGAGAGAAAGGAGGACAGGAAAGCCGTGGCGGCACTCATGCGCGCCACGCCGCCGGAGATGCACAACATGCTCGCGGCGAAGGCAAGCGCCAAGGAGGCGTGGGAAGCCATCCGTACCCAGCGCCTCGGCAGCAACCGCGTGCGTGAGGCGAACACGCAGAAGCTGCGGGCGGACTTCGAGAACATCGCCTTCAAGGAGGGCGAGCTCGTCGACAACTTTGCCATGCGAATCTCCAGCCTTGCGTCAAAGCTCCGCGCACTCAGCGACACCATGGACGACGTGAGAGTCGTGCGGAAATTTCTCCGCGTCGTTCCACCTCGTTTCGCTCAGGTAGCGGTCTCCATCAAGACTTTGCTTGACCTGAGCGAGCTCTCCATCGAGGAGCTCACGGGCCGGTTGCGGGTGGTCGAGGACCGCCTTGATGACGGCCGCGAGAGCTTCGGCGGCGGACAACTCCTATTCTCGAAGAAGTGGGAGGCGAGGAAGCGTCAAGGACGTGGTGGCGGTGCCCAGAGCAGCGGAGGCGGCACCGGCAGAGACGGCGGTCGCACCCAGGGTGGAGCCGGACGAGGTGCCGGCAACGACGACCGAGACAAGTGCCGATATTGCAGCATCAAGGGCCACTGGGCCCGTGAGTGCCGCAACAGGATGGCTGACGAGGATGCCACGGCTGCGGCGAACCTCGTCGAGGCTGAAGAGGACGGTGGGCCAGCAATGATGATGGCTTGCGTCGAGACCATGCAGGAGGGCATAGCGCCTCCGGAGACCATGGTCCCGACAAGCATCGAAGCCGTGCAGGAGGGCGCATCACCTCCGGAGACCACGGTGCCGGCAATCGTTAAGTCCTTGCGGGAGGCATGGAGCTCTTCAAGTAATCCCCTCCCGACATCGGTAGCGCTCTCCTCGGCAACAACGTTCTCGGGAGGCTACGATTGGGAGGAGATGAAGACCCGGGTGTGGGGGAGCCACACCCCGGAAACCACGTCCCCTGCGACGCTGGTCAAGCCCGTGCAAGTTGGCACGGCAAAGGTGTCCCCGACATCCTCGGGACCCGACAAGCCCGTGTCAGGAGGCACGACAACGACGCATCTGGTGGGCCATGTCCCGACCATGATGCTGGCGACCAGTGAGCCCGTGCGAGAGGCACGACATTCTCAGGTCGGCCACACCCCGACAACCAGGTTCTCGGGGTTCTGCAAGCCCGTGTGGCCGACACGGCACTCTTCAACAAGTCTCAACTTGGAGGCAATGAAGAGACGGTCATGGGGTGGCAAGGCCTCGACCGAGACTACGGCGACCATAGAGTCCGTGCAGGAGGCACAACACTCTCTGGTCGGCTATGCCGCGACCCCGACGCGCTCGGGGTCCATCGAGTCCGTGCGGGACGCACGGGACTCTGTAGTTGGGCACGACCCGGCTACGCTGGTGGCGACCGTCGAGACCGTGCAGGAGGCACGGTGCTCTATGGTCGGCCACGCCACAACCCCGACGCACTCGGGGTCCATCGAGTCCGTGCGGGAGGCACGACTCACGATTGTCAAGGGAGACCCGACAAGCAAGCCTGATGGGAAGAGCACCAAGGACTCCACTACCCTGAGAGGAGCCACTCCGGTCAGTGTGGCGTCTGGCACAACGACCCCGGGAAGGGAGTTTCCGGGCAGTGCGGTGTCCGGCCCGACGACCCCAGGAAGGGAGTTCCTGGGTAGTGCGATGTCCAACAAGTCATCCCCGGGAAGGGAGTTCCTGGGTAGCATGACGTCCAACACGACGACCCCGGGAAAGGAGTTCCTGGGCAGTGTGACATCAGGAACTACGACCCCAGGAACACTGACGCCCACGAGCGAGGTGGTTCCCGGGCAGTTCATGTCCCCGCCAACAGCGCGGTCGGACTTGTTCGATGCCAACAAAAAATGGTGGCGATCCACACAGGTTCCGAAGACTAGAGGAACCTTCTCGAGCCTGCGAGACGATCGCAGCACCCGAGATCAAGAAGCGCGAGCAGGGTGTACGGGCCATACATAGCCTGAGAAGGCGGACATCCCAACGAAGGCACTTGGTCATGTCTGATTCCAGGAGCAGTGCGAGAAGGTCGGCATCATCGACATCAAGCTCCTTCGACAAGGTTGAGGAGGAGATTGTTGAGTCAACCTTGGTCTCCGGATGGTCTACAACATGCATGTAGCGGCACAACATGCATGTAGCTGTAGCAGTATTTACTTACTAGCTTGTAGTATGCATGTCGGCAGCAACAAAGGCTGCATGCCTTACTAGTGAAGTTTAGTAGTAGTAGAAACGTAGCTTGCTTGGTAAGCTAGCTAGTGACGCAAGTGCTTACCTCACTGCTAGCTGATATTTTGCTTAGGTCGGTTCGGCTGTCCTATATAAGGAGCCTCACACCCTGGGTTGTAACTCAGGCCATTCCAATTTCACTACAAGGCAGCTCAAGTAGTACTCCTCTCTCATGTGTGTGTGCATGTTCAGTGTAGAATCAAGTGAGCTCTACTCTGCTAGTACGTGTGTGTTGCTTCCGTGAGTGCTTGGCTACCGTAGTTCGTTCCTGAGGATACTAGCCAGCTACGTTGTAGTTCTGGGCTAACATAAGAGTCTCCCTGCCCCCCTCAAACCCTAGACCATCCCTCACCCGACCCCCTCTCTTTCCCCGTCGAGCCGCCTCCTCCTCGGCTCGTGCTCGAGCGCGACAGCTCGTGCGCACCGCGCTGTTCGTCGTCGTTCCTGCCTCAACTGTCGCCCCCGCCGCCTGGACCATGTCCGATAGACGCGTCGGCTCCTTCTCTGTCGACTACGTGCACCACTTGGAGCTGTGCATGCCCCTGCATCGATGAAGACATCATCTTCTTCCTCGGACGCCGAGGGACTTCGCCGATTGATTCGTCGCCACCGAGCCTCCCCGAGCCCTCTAAGCGCATCTACAAGCTCACTGTGAGCTGCTCTCCCGAACCCTGTTCTCCTTGGCTTCGATTCGCCGCCGTAAGATCCTCCCCGCGAGCTCGGTCGCCATGGCCAAAGCTTCGTGCTCGCACATGCTCACCGTCCCTACCATGACTCTGGGCAATGCCCTGTCACACTTTGCATTGACCGCCATCCCGGCCGTGCACCGCACGCACGCCCACGCGCCCCTGTCCTGTGAGTCGCGCTTCCCGCGCTTCCCACACGCCAGCGGCCTGCGGCTTCCGCTGCTGCCTTCTTCCTTTGCCGCCCATGCTGCGCCCCGGTACTGCCGCGCCCCGCTTTTCCCCTCCCCGCCCACTCAGGCTACCGCTACAGCCGCCCAACGTCGCGGCCACCTGCTCGGCGCTCCCCCACTAGCGTCGTAGCCGCCCCGCGCCCTGACCCCCTACTCGTACCTGCTGTTGCGGTTGCGCCCTCGTGGCCGCGCCTCACGTCGCGGCCCCAACCTAGACATTGTCGGCGCCCCGCCGTGCCCCGGCGGCCTCCCCCTGCGCTACGGGTGGGCTGCGCCCTGGCCGATGCCTAGGCGGGTTCGCCCGTTCGCCCACACCCCGACGATCGTTCGCCCGCATGTGATAGCGAGCCAGTGGCCTGCGGGACCCTTACCCTAAAAAAGGGATATATATATATATAAGTAAAATAAATAAATAAATATTAATTAATTAATTTATTAACTAACTAAACCTAGTCTATGATAGGGGGGCCCACCCCCTGTTGACCAGTATACGTTGACTGGTCAACTAGGACCCCCTAGCCCACCTGTCAGCCACTGGGTACACTTTTGTGTACATTGTTCTGGGTGCGCTTAGCATTTTAGTATTTATTTAGAATTAATAATAATATTAGAAAATCAATTAAAACTATAATAAATTGTAGAAAAATAAGCGTACCTAGGATGAAAAAGTTTTGTACATGAAAGTTGCCCCGAATGACGAGACGAATCCGAATACACGGTCCGTTCGTTCGCCACACGTCCCTAGCATAGCCAACATGCAACCTTCCCCCTTCGGTTCGACTGTCAGAAAATGCCAAACACCGGGAGAACTTTCCTAGATGTTATCCCCCTTCACCGGTATCGTGTAGCACCGCGTTAGAACACCCCTAGCCCTGCGTGTTAACCCGTCATGTATCTGTGTTGCATATGTTTGCACTATATTTATTGTTTATTCCAACTCTTCTCTTCGGTAGACCCCGAGACCGATGTTGCCCCTATGATCGACTACGTCTCTGACGACCCTTCTTCCTCTGTAGCTGAGCTTCCAGGCAAGCCCCCCCCCCACCTTGATCACTCCGATATCGCCCATTCTTCTCTCTCTTATGCTTGCACTAGAAATTGCTTCTGCTACTGCTTATCCTAATTCTGTTGGATAGCCTGTTTTTGTAACTGTTGTTGATACTTACCTTCTTATCCTAAACTGCTTAGTATAGGTTGGTTAGAGACCCATCAGTGACCCCCACCTTATCCCTACTGCCCCGCTGGATCATCAGAAGACTCGGACAACGATATAGACAACCAGGCCCCGACACCGCACATTACCCCCCTTTATTGTATGACACTACTGGGTTACTATCGAGTGCCGAGGGTGATACCTCATCAACACTTCTGATGTTAACCTTGTAGGTTAGGTCATCGGTTGTGGTCATCGAGGGTGATTCCTCCTTCACCACTCCCGATAACGATGCTATCGTGCAACTCCTCAAGAGTGGACCTCGAGGGTGATTCCTCCTAGGTTCACCTTGACGATTACATCAGGTGGAATTCCATCGAGGGTGATTCCTCAGGGTTCCCCTAGGTGTTTTGGACACATGGTTACTATGGCTTTACCACATAACCATGATACTAAAGTCAGGTCGGCCCTGAGGGGTACCTGCGCGAGCATATTTGCGAGTAATGTGGAGTCGGGTTGACCTAGAAGGTGCCCATGAGATAACTACGTGGCGTAGCCGGGCATTCTTAGCCCTTCCCGCGAGTCCACGAGATGGGGCGACGGCATCACATCGATCGTGAGTCTCTGCTCGTTACCACACGCTCCTAATTCACTAACGGTTTGGATATTTGATCTGAGTAGGCCTCTGGCCTTTTTCGCACTAACCACCACATGTGAATAAGTATGGGCACTATGCATCGTATGTATCAGCCGAAAGCTCAACGGACGTCAGCGACTGAGCGGCGCGTGCCGGGTTGGACTGGAACGCCTCGCCTTATATAACGGGGGCCAGGTCTGCTCCCCAGCCGCGTACGCAATGTGCAGGAGTGCAAAAGGCGATGGGCCCATGATCCTTGCGCGCTTAGGATGTAGACTGGCGTGCTAGCCTCTCTGACGAGCCTAGGGAGGACTACGGTGTGTGATAACCCACCAGTATAGGGGATCGCAACAGTTTTCGAGGGTAGAGTATTCAACCCAAATTTATTGATTCAACACAAGGGGAGCCAAAGAATATTCTCAAGTATTAGCAGTTGAGTTGTTAATTCAACAACACCTGGATAACTTAATATCTGCAGCAAAGTATTTAGTAGCAAAGTAGTATGGAAGTAACGGTAACGGTAGCAAAAGTAACAGTAGTAGTTTTGTAGTAATTGTAACAGTGGCAACAGTAAATTAACGAAGCAAAGAGCAATATGTGAAAAGCTCGTAGGCATTGGATCAGTGATGGATAATTATGTCGGATGCGATTCCTCATGCAACAGTTATAACATAGGGTGACACAGAACTAGCTCCAGTTCATCAATGTAATGTAGGCATGTATTCCGAATATAGTCATACATGCTTATGGAAAAGAACTTGCATGACATCTTTTGTCCTACCCTCCCGTGGCAGCGGGGCCCTATGGGAAACTAAGGGATATTAAGGCCTCCTTTTAATAGAGTACTAGACCAAAGCATTAACACTTAGTGAATATATGAACTCCTCAAACTACGGTCATCACCGGGAATGGTCCCGATTATTGTCACTTCGGGGTTGCCGGATCATATCACATAGTAGGTGACTATTGACTTGCAAGATAGGATCAAGAACTCACATATATTCATGAAAACATAATAGGTTCAGATCTTAAATCATGGCACTCGGGCCCTAGTGACAAGCATTAAGCACAGCAAAGTCATTGCAATATCAATCTTAGAACATAATGGATACTAGGGATCAAACCCTAACAAAACTAACTCGATTACATGGTAAATCTCATCCAACCCATCACCGTCCAGCAAGCCTACGATGGAATTACTCACGCACGGCGGTGAGCATCATGAAATTGGTGATGGAGGAAGGTTGATGATGACGACGGCGACAGATTCCCCTCTCTGGAGCTCCGAACGGACTCCATATCAGCCCTCCCGAGAGAGATTAGGGCTTGGCGGCGGCTCCGTATCATAAAACGCGATCAATCCTTCCTTTTGATTTTTTTCTCCCCTAACGTGAATATATAGAGTTGGAGTTGAGGTCGATGGAGCACCAGGGGCCCACGAGGCAGGGGGGCGCGCCCAGGGGGTAGGGCGCGCCCCCACCCTCGTGGACAGGGTGTTGGTCCCCTGGCCTTAATTCTTTCGCTAGTATTTTTTATTAATTCCAAAAATATTCTCCGTGGAGTTTCAGGTCATTCCGAGAACTTTTATTTCTGTACAAAAATAACACCATGGCGATTCTGCTGAAAACAGCGTCAGTCCGGGTTAGTTCCATTCAAATCATGCAAGTTAGAGTCCAAAACAAGGGCAAAAGTGTTTGGAAAAGTAGATACGGTGGAGACGTATCAGTGTGTTGATCGGCTGAGGGCGGTAATGACCTGATGGTGTGTCCGGCCGGAGCTTCCAAATAGAAACTAGCCAATCCATGGGTATACCAAGAAGTTACAAAAGAATCTTTCCTAGTTCCATTCCAACAGGATGCTCGGAGGTGGGAATCCCATGGTAGGTCGCAAATTGTGGGAATTCGTGCTTACTCGGCATTTCATGAGTTATGAAAATGATCGAGCGTGTTGGGTAAGTTTGTGCGCCCCTGCAGGGAAGAAAACATCTATCGACGCCTGTCCTACGGTAACGGATGCTCAGAGTTGTATCCCGATCGATACAACTAGAACTGGATACTGAATGCTTAGGCATGTAATGGATATGTGGCCCGAGATTGCTTCCCCGCAGGGAGTCGGGGAAGGATCTCTGAGCATTATTTCTACAACATGTTTGTTAAATATAAACTGCTATTCTATACTCTTCTGATTGCTGCAAGATGCTTGGAGCTGCTTGAAGATGCTAGTCGTTGATAGGCTAGCTTTCCCCTTCTTTTCTGGAATGCTGCAGTTCAGTCCACAGATACTACCCATTTCATTGATACCGATGCATATGTAGTGTAGATCCTTGCTTGCGAGTACTTTGGATGAGTACTCACGGTTGCGTTGCTCCCCTTTTTCCACCTCTTTCCATTCTTCTCGGATGCTGCAACCAGATGGTGGAGCCCAGGATCCAGACGCCACCTTTGACAATGACTGCTGCTACACTGAGGGTGCCTACTACTACGTGGAGGCCGACAACGACCAGGAGTAGTTAGGAGGCTCCCAGCCAGGAGGCCTTGGCTTTTCGATTGATGTTGCTTTTGTGCTAGCCTTCTTAAGGCAAACTTGTTTAACTTATGTGTGTACTCAGATATTGTTGCTCTTGCTGACTCGTTTGTATTCGAGCTAATGTATTCGAGCCCTCGAGGCCCCTGGCTTGTAATATAAATCTTGTATTATTTGAATTTGTGTCTAGAGTTGTGTTGTGATATCTTCCCGCGAGTCCTTGATCTTGATCGTACACATTTGCATGTATGATTAGTGTACGATTGAATCGGGGGCGTCACAAGTTGGTGTCAGAGCCGACTGCCTGTAGGTAGCGCCCTTTCGAACTCCTTGTCCGAAGTCGAGAGTAGTCACTAAAATACTGTTTTACTAACATGGCTGTGTGGCTTAAGGGCCCACGTTGCCAATGGGTGGTATTAGGATCTTTTACTCCTCATTTATACTCTGGGACTCTGATCTCTCTTCTATTCGGCTTAAATGTTTTTTACTAACTCTGAATCTAGGTTCTTGTAACTACTTCCACCCGGAGAGCCCCTCACTCCAGATGAGTGCTTAGTGCCCTAGAAGATTCTGAAGATACTCTTCGATGTTCTCTCAAGGCCTTGTGCCCGTCGCTTTTGCAATTCCCTTTCATTGATAAACCCCTAAGGATGACCACGTACATCCGTCATTCATACAATCATTCCCAAATGATCTTATTATTACCAAATACCCCAAAATACTCTCTATTGTACCAAGAATACTTTCGTGCCTACTGCGTTGTAGTTCTTTGTCACGTGAATACCCCTACGAATAAATCCTCGCACTTGTCGAGTATCCGCTCATCCCCAGTTGTTCATGTGTTTCACAAAAGTCTTTAAAATACCATTCGATCCTCCGAAAATCCTCAGGAGCCTTCTGCTCTCAAAATTCTTGCTTACTTGCATTATAGTTAATCCCATAAGTCTAGTAATCTTATTAACATTTTTGTCATTATCATTTTGAGTCCATTGATTCAATATGTTGCGGTTGCTTGCAATCCTCAAACAAATCATAGAATTCACCCTTCTGGCTCATACGTCATTTTAAATAGGAGCTAGTTCTTGACCAATCATTTTGCCGTTGATTGTACCCCTAAGTCTATTCAACTTATCCATCCCTAATCAGAGTGTTTGCTTTTGATCCATTGATTTGGAAATCATAATTCCTTTGCATTTGAGCTTTGAATTAGTCAGTTGTTTCTATAATATGATCTCCTTGCATTCTTTCTTCTTCTGGTTGGGTATCGATGCTCACATCAGATCCCTTGTGGACCACCAGATCCTTTGTTGGATTATTATCCGATAGTGCCCCTCATATTTAATATCCTTATGAGTTCTCCCCCTGATACATAATGCCTTTGGTAAAATGTATCATCTGTTTTATCAACCATGCTCTGCTTTCAAGCTTGTGTTTTCTTACTCTTAAAGTTTGTGGTATATGTTCCTAACATGCCCCTATGGGTTAGACCTATGCCTTCCCTAATCCATGTGAACTCGATAGTTTTCACGAGTCTTACTCTTCTGGTGTTTTGCCAGATAAAATTCCAACACTACAACTTCAGCGAGAAATGAATGGAAGGTTATGCATTGAAGAAGTGGGAGTCGACCTTGAACTTTGTGTTCATGCCCATGGCCACGATGTAGATCTTATGATGGAAGCTTCTCTTAAAATTAACTATCTCCTTGGTATAAGTTCATCTTATTTCTGGGATTTGGTCCGTTGCAACCATGGTTCCGACCATGGTTGTTCTCCTTTGATTCCATTTTGCGGACAAGTTAAAGCACTTGCCTTCTGCAGATCAATAATCTCAGCAACCTCTATTTTCATCTTCCTTCGAGTATTACCCTCTGGTATCTTGTGGATATCAAAGAACTGTGTTGCTTCCTATGAGTATTCTTCTAGTGTTGCTTCTCACCGAATTCAGATTTCCCCTGGGTTCTGACTTATTAGTCACTCGAGACCACCAATAAGCAAATCGATTCCGCACTCTGATTCGATAACTCTAAGTAATTTTTGTTGCTTACGAGTTTAATAATCTATCAAGTCATTCCTAGCTCGATCGACTATATCATTATCGTGCTAAATTTTAACCGTGCTACCTGGTCCTTCTTCCCGGAACACAATTTTCAACGATGAGCTAAGCCTACGTTGATTTTCCTCGTCATATCTTTTCTCCTTGAACAACAAGCTTGATTTCGAGTTTGTGTCGTACCCCTGGTTCCAATAACCTTTCACTTCATCATTCCTTTGACTAGATTTCATCGTCGATCGATTACATCTTCATGAAACCTCTCGACAAATATGTCATGATCATCATGAACATTCTGAGCTCTTCTAGGATATCAATCGAATTCGTGATCAGAAATACCATCCTTGCCCCTCGATGATTTGTGTTATCATCGACAACATTCTTTTCTTCCCCACAACACAAACTTGTTCATAAGTTTTGGAAATACATCCTTTTTGACATATCAGTGGATTGCTGCTGAATCCTCAGCCACATCCTCATCTTTTCCTTGCTGAAATTGTATGACTTAATTTATAAGTTGTTTTCGATGGATCCTTTTGTGTTTTCGACGTCCGGCCTTTACCTGTTGACCATGTCGATCCTATATCGAAGCATGACGGTGGTACTCAAACATCAACTAGAACATTGGAAGCATAATGCTAAATGTTTCTTGATCAGTTACCCAATCATCGTGTATGGGTACATATCTTGATTCTTCTTAACCTTTTATCCAAATGGTCATGTCCTTGATCTCTTGTCATGCATATCATGCCTTGCTTATTGTTGGGAAGGATATACTCCTATTACCTGTGTTTAAACACATTTTCCTTTTCATTGGTTTGTTTAACCTTTCTTGTGATCTACGTATGATCTAAGCAGTAATAATTCCCTGCTTATGTAAAACACCCTGGTATACAACTCTGTAAGTAAGACCCTATTACTATTGATTGATGACATTCCGGTAACCACCGATGGACAAGAACTTTGTCCGCCTCGTTACTCCGAGCAGGAAAATGTTTCTCTTCATCCCTCGCCCTTGGTACCAATGTTGTTGCTGACATAACTGATAGGCTATCCCTTGACATGCCTTTCTATCATGGCCGTGCCAAATGTCAGCACTCTTTCTACTTTTAACCCACATGGTGGGCCCATAACCCACAGTTCCCCAGGATCGAAACCTGACTCTCCTTTACGTCCTTGTTTCCAAAGTTATTCCTTACGCGAGGCTTCATATGTACCACCTTTCGAGAGATCATCAATTCTGGTATCAGATACTATACTTATTCTTGTTGCTCTGAACCCCTTTCACACTCTGCTTCAGGCAACGAACAATTGCCTATCCGCTTATTATCCTCTCGATGACTTTCCTGAATTTCAACTCGAGTGATGCCTCTATGCCTCGTTCACCGAGATAGCTCCCAGGTACCTAACATGTCTTGAGCTCCGTCCCGCCCAAGTCCCCCCCCCCTTTATCTTTTCCGTAAGTACGATGGAGATCTTGGAGGAAAAACGACAACATCGTCATGATGCATTGACATAGAGAAATGAAGACATCAGTGTGAGGGATCAACTTCTTCGAGAAGAGCAACCAAGGATGAGAAGATCCGTTAGAATTACGTAACCAGAACTTTCCCCCTTACTCCACCTCTTAAATCTCGGGACGAGATTTTTTGTAGTGGAGAAGATTTGTGATGCCCGGATAATCAAGCTACAATGAACCTCTGCTAATGATGCCACATCACCTCCGTTACTGTTGATAAACTCGCGTTGGTTCGAAACCTAGTTCAAATTTCAAATTTAAAATAAAGTCAAACAAATAAAGTTTTTTTATATCAAAACAAAAATGTTCGTGGTGTTGCAAGTAATCTCCAATTATTTATCACGTAGAAGACAACCTCATTTGGATTCCCAAAATACCCCTGGGAATTATTTAAGTGGATCAACAACAAATTACTTGAGCTTTTCTTTAAAAATGTTTAAAGTTCTCAAAATATCCCCAAACTTTGCAAGCCGCTCCAGAATATTGTGTTTGTTTTAATTGCCAAATATCATGGGCAAAAGAAATGTTTTGTTATATAATTTAAAATGCAAATAGAGGAGAAAAACAAAAGCAGAAAAGATAAAAGGAAATACTAATAAAAGCAAAACAACCTAATCTACTGGGCTTTGGCCCAAGTGGCTAGGAAGGCCCAACCCACCACTGGCGCCATCCCCTTCTTCCTGTTCACGGGAGGGGGTCGTGGCGATCATCCCCGACCTGCCCCTCCCTCGAACCCTAGACCATCCCTCCCCCGATCCCCTCTCTTTCCCCGCCGAGACGCCTCCTCCTCGGCTTGTGCTTGAGCGTGAGAGCTTGTGCTGTGACCATGATGTTCGTCGTCGTTCTTGCGCCAACTGTCGCCCCCGCCGCCTGGATCAGTGTCTGGTAGACGCGCCGGCTCCTTCTCCGTCGACTACGTGCACCACTTGGAGCTGTGCGCGCCCCTGCATCGACGATGGCACCATCTTCATCCTCGGACGCCGGCGGACTTTGCCGATTGATTCTTCACCACCGAGCCTCTCCCGAGCCCTCTAAGCGCATCTACAGGCTCACTATGAGCTGCTCTCCCGAACCCTGTTCTCATTGGCTTCGATTCGCTGCCGTAAGATTGTCCCCGCGAGATCGGTCGCCATGGCCAAAGCTTTGCGCTCGCACGTGCTCACCGTCCCTACCATGCCTCTGGACAGTGCCCTGTCACGCTTTGCATCGACCGCGCATCCCGGCCATGCATCGCACGCGCGCCCACGCACCCCCGTCCTGTGAGCCGTGTTTCCCGATCTTCCCACACTCCGGCGGCCTGCGGCTGCCGCTACTTTCTGCTCCTTTGCCGCCCGCGTTGCGCCCTGCTACTGCCGCTTCCCGCTTTCCCCCCTCCCCGCCCGCTCAGGCTACCGCTGCAGCCGCCCAGCATCGCGGCCACCTGCTCGCCGGCCCCTCCTAGCGCCGTAGCCGCCCCGCGCCCTAAACCCCCTCCCCCACTCGTCCCTGCTGATGCGGCTACGCCTTCGCGCCCGCGCCTCACGTCGCGGCCCCAACCCACACCTCGCCGGCGCCCCGCCGCGGCCCAGCGGCCACCCCCCGCACCGTGGGTGGGCTACGCCCTAGCCTATGCCTAGGCGGGTTCACCCTGTTAGACTGTATATGTATATGTAGACTTGTTTATACGTAGACTTGTGTATACACCTTGTACTTGTACCCTTTGGTACTTATATATAATGAGATAGCCGCATCCCCCTAAGGGTGTTGGGCAACTGCTCGACACTCTTAGGGGAGTGCGGCTATCTCATTATATATAAGTACCAAAGGGTACAAGTACAAGGTGTATACACAAGTCTACGTATAAACAAGTCTACGTATACATATACAGTCTAACACCCTCCCTCAATCTTAACTATGGCCTGAAGTACAAACTAAGTTAAGATTGCGCCTGCAGCCTACAAATTGTGGTTGTGGAAGAGGCTTCGTGAAGATGTCAGCAAGTTGATCCTTTGATGATATGAACTTGATGCTAAGCAGCTTCTGTGCAACACGGTCTCGAACGAAGTGATAGTCAACCTGAATGTGTTTCGTCCGAGCATGAAACACTAGATTAGATGACAAGTATGTAGCACCAATGTTATCATACCAAAGCACTGGAGAATGAGCCGAAGGGACTCGCAACTCTCTCAAGAAAGACTGAACCCAAATGATCTCAACCGTCGCATCAGCAACTGCTTTGTACTCGGCTTCCGTACTGCTGCGAGACACTGTAGCCTGCTTCCGAGCATTCCAAGCGATCAATTTAGAGAGAAGAAACACTGCATACCCCCCCGTGGATCGCCGGTCGTCAGGACTACCAGCCCAGTCTGCATCTGAAAAGGCTGAGATCTCATAAGACGGCGCAGGTTGGAGGAGCAAAACAGAAGACGCAGTGAGACATATATAACGCAGGATATGCTTCACAACTGACAGACACGACTGACTGCATAAGATACATCTGGTCTGGTGATAGTAAGATACTACAGGCCTCCAACAAGACTGCGGTACTCAGTGGCATCATCAGGTGAGAGAGGGTCTCCATCAAAAGTAGACTACCGATCAGTGGCAGACATAGGAGTACTGGCAGGTTTACACTTCAGCATACCAGCACGACACAACAAATCCAGAGAATACTTCTTCTGAGTAAGAGTTACTCCAGCAGAAGACCGTGAAACCTCCAGACCAAGGAAGAAGTGCAGAGCACCTAGATCCTTGACAGCAAAATCACCACTCAACGCAGCCACAAGACGATCTGCCGCAACATCTGAGGAACTGACGAGGATGATATCATCAACATAGACCAGTAAGTACATCGTAACCTCAGGATGCTGAATAAGAAACAACGATGTCTCAGCAGTGGAGGGAATAAACCCAAGCGCCCTCAAAACCGAGCCAAGACGTGCGTGCCAGGCACGGGGAGCCTGCTTAAGCCCATAGAGCGCCTTAAAAAGACGACAGAGATGATGAGGATGTGCAGGATCCACAAACCCCGGCGGCTAACGCATATAATCGTCCTCCTCCAGGACTCCATGCAAGAAAGCGTTCTGCACATCAAGTTGACGGAGAAACAATCCTCGAGTAACAGCAAGGGACAACAGCAAATGAATGGTAGTGGGCTTGATAACTGGACTGAACGTGTCTTCATAATCAAGACCATACCTCTGTTTGAAGCCCTTAGCCACTAGCCTTGCTTTGTAACGCTCGATGGAGCCATCAGCATGTCTTTTAACTTTAAACACCCACTTAGAATCAATGATATTGACCCCAGATACTGGGGGAACAAGCTGCCAGGTGTCGTTCTTCAGCAACACTTGAAACTCCTGTTCCATCGCGGCACGCCAGTGCGGAATGCCTAGCGCAGCCTGAAAATGGCGAGGCTCAGCAGTAGGATCCTCAGCAGCATGAGCCATGCACGCGGCGAGCCATGCTACAGTCCCATCGGTTCGGATCTTAGGCTGAAAGACACCTGTCTGGCTGCGTGTGCAAGGTCGAGGAGCAGCAGGCTGTGGTTGCTGCGTAGGGCTTGATGCAGGCGACGACAGAGGCGAGGCCGGTGAGGCAGGCGGTGTTGGGCCCGACGAGGCCGGCCCATCAGGAGGCGAAGCTGGCACGCGTGAGACATCCCCTGGGCCAGGAGAGGAAGTGGCCGGCCCAGGAGAAACCACCTGCAAAGCAGGCTCGGGTGACGCCCACAAGGCGGGCGAGGGCGATGCCCGCGAGGCGGCTGCGGGTGCAGCTCCCACAGGTTGCTGGGTACTGCCCGGTATGCATGCCCCATGCACGCGATCATCCTCCGGATTCGGAGCGTGCGTTGGTGCCTGTTGCTCAAGGAGCTCAAGACGAGCACCACGTCCAACACCTGCAGCATGGTTAGGAAGCAACACAGGAGCATTTGCAACATCCACAAATTGATCAGGCGTAGGTGTGGTAGAAGAAACATCTGGCATAGGAGTGATAGAGGTGTTCGTAAGTGCATGAAAGGGAAATACATTCTCATCAAGTACAACGTCACGAGAAATGTAGACGTGATTGGTGGGAACATGTAGGCATTTGTACCCTTTGTGAAGGGAACTATACCCAAGAAAAACACACTTTTTCAACCGAAACTCTAGCTTATGTTTGTTATATGGACGCAAATGAGGCCAACATGCACACCCGAAGACTTTGAGAAAGGTGTAGTCTGGGATTTCATTGAGCAAGAGTTCAAGCGGAGTTTTCATATTCAGTAGTCGTGAGGGCAGCCTATTGATCAAAAAACAGGCAGTGGAGAAAGCATCACTCCAGAACCTAAAAGGTACGGAGGCATGAGCTAATAAAGTAATGCCAGTTTCTACAAGATGATGATGCTTACGTTTAGCAGTCCCATTCTGCTGATGTGTATGAGGACAAGAGACACGATGTGCAATCCCAAGTTTGTTAAAGAACGAGTTGAGGTTGTGATATTCACCCCCCAGTCGCTTTGGACATGACTAATTTTCTGGCTAAGGAGACGCTCAACGTGTGCTTGGAACTGTATAAACACATCAAACACATCAGATTTTTTCTTAATAAGATAAAGCCAAGTAAACCGACTATAAGCATCAATGAAACTGACATAATAATTGTGGCCACTGACAGACGTTTGGGCATGACCCCATACATCGGAAAACACAAGTTCAAGAGGATGTTTCACAACACGACTAGACTCTGAAAACGGGACTTGGCGACTCTTGCCCTGCTGACAGGCATCACAAATAGTTTCAGCAGTTTTATTTGACACAACCGGTAGTTCATGACGATGCAACACATGACGGACTATGGGAGCAGCAGGATGATCGAGTCGCGTGTGCCAATGTGTAGGTGAGACACGAACACCATTGAACGCGTGAGGAGAAAACTGCATGGGAGGTGCGGTCGGTGCGTCAAGTGCATACAAGCCACGGCGAAGACGACCGCTAAGCAGAACGGCCCTCGTGTCCCGATCCTTGATAAAGAAACGAAAAGGGTGAAATTCAGCAAGGACATTATTGTCACGAGTAAGTTGTGGAACAGATAACAAACTACGCGAAGCAGTGGGAATACGAAGAATATTAGAAAGATGCAGTTTTCGCGAATTGTGTGCAAGAAGGGATGCCTGACCAACATGGGAGATGCGCATACCTGCTCCGTTGGCAGTGTGCACCTAATCATGGCCGCGATATGGCTCCTGAGTGGAAAGCTTGCCCATGTCGTTGGTGAAGTGGTTCGTAGCTCCCGTGTCCATGTACCATGTAGGATCAATCGAGTAGGATGGAGTACGTCCGTGCTCATGACTCACTACCGCAGCGGCCGCCTGTTTTTCATTCCCCTTGCCATTGTTACCTAGGCCAAGGAAATCTTGCTTGTAGCAGCGATGACAGCGAGAAGCTATGTGGTGCTCAATACCACACAGTTGGCAGGCCTGCTGAGCGCCGCAACAGGGGCAGCAAGCCACCGGCCGTGATCCGCCTGTGATGGATGGTGCGGTGCCCCGCGAAGTCTGAGATGGAGCCGCCGGCTTGGCAGGGAGCGACTGCTTCTGTGATTTGCCACGGGTCACGGCGTTAGCGGAGGCAAAACTTGGAGCAGTTCGACGCGCTTTGATGCGCTGTTCTCGACCAAGAAGACGCGCGTACAGTTCCCGTGGCGGGAGAGGCGCCTCGCGACCATGGACGTTCTTAATAAGATTATCATAGTCATCATCGAGGCCATTGAGCACATGGGTGGTGAAATGTTCATCTTCAAGGGGCTGGCCAATTGAGACCAACGTATCAGCAATACCGAACATCTTGTTGAAGTCCATGATAGTGAGGCCATCAAGCTTGGTCTCCCCCAACTCAGTGCGGATAGAGTGAGCACGGCCTGAGACTGGGAGGCAAAATTGCTATGAAGCGCAGACCAAGCATCCCGAGATGTTGCGGCGAAGATGACAAGTGACGATACGCTCGGAGTGAGCGAGGACTGAATGGTAGAAAGTATCGCCTTGTCTTGAGCCACCCATACATGATGAGCTAGAGGATACGTCGGCGGACACGGGATGGAGCCATCAACATAGCCCTCCAAGTAGCGACTCCGTAGGAGGGGTAGCACCTGCGCCCGCCACGACAAGTAGTTGTCCGATGTAAGCTTCACCGGAAGGAGATGCGAGAAGTAAAACGGCGATGGCACCGGAGCATTACTTGTCGTGGCAGGCGCAGGTGCTACCCCTCCTACGGAGTCGCTACTTGTTGTGGTGTCAGACTAGGTTTTTTTGTGTCTTACGCTGCACCTCCTAGCGCCGCCGCCACGATGGCCTCCTCCAACCCCGTCGCCGCCCCGTCTGCCTCCACCGCCGTCGCACCGATCGCCCCCTCGTCACCTTTCCTCGTGTCGCCCCCGCTCGCCATAGCCTGGCGGCAGCCTTCACTGTTCGACGGACCCTCCGCGGGCCCTCTGGTCGAGCAGGGCGGGCAGGAGCAGGGAGGGCAGGGCCATCTGCAGTCGCCGATCACCGCCAGCGGCGCTACTCCCTCGACCATCGCCTTGGCGCCGCCCCCTTTTCGCGGCCCTGCGCCGACTGCCTGTGGTGTGGCTCCCCCTCAGCCCTACGGCGCCCCTCCACCCTACGACACCCCTCAACCCTATGGCGCGCCCCAGCCCTACGCCCTGTGGTACGGCGCCCCTGCATCAACCTATGGAGCTGCGTCACCGCTGCCCCCTTCCTGGCCGACATCACCCTATGGGTCGGCGCTTCCATCGTCTCAGGTGGCTCCGTCGCATCTACATCCCTATGGGGCGGCTTACGCTGCTGCGCCCGCTGTGTCCTCGGGAATCCCGCATTGTCTGGTCGATGCCTCGGCTGCTCCTGGCTATGAGGCATCTTTGGCGCTTGCTCCTCATGTTGGTGCTCCGATGATGGGCCCTCATGCGCCATCGACACATGCTCCTGCGGGTTATGCTCCGACGCCATCGCCGTTTTACTTCTCGCATCTCCTTCCGGTGAAGCTTACGCCAGACAACTACTTGTCGTGGCAGCCGCAGGTGCTACCCCTCCTACGGAGTGGCTACTTGGAGGGCTATGTTGATGGCTCCATCCCGTGTCTGCCACCGTATCATCCGGCTCATCATGTGTGGGTGGCTCAAGACCAGGCGATACTTTCTGCCATTCAGTCCTCGCTCACTCCGAGCGTATCATCACTAGTCATCTTCGCCGCGACATCTCGGGATGCTTGGTCTGCGCTTCACAGCAGTTTTGCCTCTCAGTCTCAGGTGCGTGCTCACTCTATCCGCACTGAGTTGGGGGAGACCAAGCTTGATGGCCTCACTATCACGGAGTACTTCAACAAGATGTCCGGTCTTGCCAATACGTTGGCCTCAATTGGCCAGCCCCTTGGAGATGAGGATTTCACCACCCATGTGCTCAATGGCCTCGATGATGATTATGATAATCTTATTGAGAACGTCCATGGTCGCGAGGTGCCTCTCCCGCCACGGGAACTATACGCGCGTCTTCTTGGTCGAGAACAGCGCATCAAAGCCCGTCGAACTGCTCTGAGTTTTGCCTCTGCTAACGCCGCGACCCGTGGAAAATCAAAGCAGTCGCTCCCTGCCAAGACGGCGGCTCCATCTCAGACTTCGTGGGGCACCGCGCCATCCATCACAGGCGGATCACGGCTGGTGGCTTGCTGCCCCTGTTGCGGCACTCAGCAGGCCTGGCAACTGTGTGGTATTGAGGGCCACATAGCTTCTCGCTGTCATCGCCGCTACAAGCAAGATTTACTGGGCCTAGGTAACAATGGCAAGGGGAATGAAAACAGGCGGCCGCTGCAGTAGTGAGTCATGAGCACGGATGTACTCCATCCTACTCGATTGATCCTACATGGTACATAGACACGGGAGCTACGAACCACCTCACCAACGACATGGGCAAGCTTTCCACTCAGGAGCCATATCGCGGCCATGATCAGGTGCACACCGCCAACGGAGCAGGTATGCGCATCTCCCATGTTGGTTAGGCATCCCTTCTTGCACACAATTCGCAAAAACTGCATCTTTCTAATATTCTTCGTATTCCCACTGCTTCGCGTAGTTTGTTGTCTGTTCCACAACTTACTCGTGACAATAATGTCCTTGCTGAATTTCACCCTTTTCGTTTCTTTATCAAGGATCGGGACACAAGGGCCGTTCTGCTTAGCGGTCATCTTCGCCGTGGCTTGTATGCACTTGACGCGCCGACCGCACCTCCCCTGCAGTTTTCTCCTGAGGCGTTCAGTGGTGTTCGTGTCTCACATACACATTGGCACGTGCGACTTGGTCATCCTGCTGCTCCCATAGTCCGTCATGTGTTGCATCGTCATGAACTACTGGTTGTGTCAAATAAAACTGCTGAAACTATTTGTGATGCCTGTCAGCAGGGCAAGAGTCACCAACTCCCGTTTTCAGAGTCTAGTCGTGTTGTGAAACATCCTCTTGAACTTGTGTTTTCCGATGTATGGGGTCATGCCCAAATGTCTGTCAGTGGCCACAATTATTATGTCAGTTTCATTGATGCTTATAGTCGGTTTACTTGGCTTTATCTTATTAAGAAAAAATTTGATGTGTTTGATGTGTTTATATAGTTCCAAGCACATGTTGAGTGTCTCCTTAGCCAAAAAATTATTCATGTCCAAAGCAACTGGGGGTGAATATCACAACCTCAACTCGTTCTTTAACAAACTTGGGATTGCACATCGTGTGTCTTGTCCTCATACACATCAGCAGAATGGGACTGCTGAACGTAAGCATCGTCATCTTGTAGAAACTGGCATTACTTTATTAGCTCATGCCTCCGTACCTTTTAGGTTCTGGAGTGATGCTTTCTCCACTGCCTGTTTTTTGATCAATAGGCTGCCCTCACGACTACTGAATATGAAAACTCTGCTTGAACTCTTGCTCAATGAAATTCCAGACTACACCTTTCTCAAAGTCTTCGGGTGTGCATGTTGGCCTCATTTGCGTTCGTATAACAAACATAAGCTAGAGTTTCGGTCGAAAAAGTGTGTTTTTCTTGGGTATAGTTCCCTTCACAAAGGGTACAAATGCCTACATGTTCCCACCAATCGCGTCTATATTTCTCGTGACGTTGTATTTGATAAGAATGTGTTTCCCTTTCATGCACTTCCGAACACCTCTATCACTCCTATGCCAGACGTTTCTTCTACCACACCTACGCCTGATCAATTTGTGGATGTTGCAAATGCTCCTCTGTTCCTTCCTAACCATGCTGCAGGTGTTGGAGGTGGTGCTCATCTTGAGCTCCTTGAGTTACAGGCACCGACGAATTCCCTGAATCCGGAGGATGATCGCGTGCATGGGGCGTGCATACCGGGTAGTTCCCAGCAACCCGCGGGAGCTGCACCCACAGCCGCCTCGCGGGCATCGCCCTCGCCCGCAGCCGCCTCGCGGGCATCGCCCTCGCCCGCCTTGTGGGCGTCGCCCGAGCCTGCTTCGCAGGTGGTTTCTCCTGGGTCGGCCACTTCCTCTCCTGGCCCAAGGGTTGTCTCACGCGCGCCGGCTTCGGCTCCTGATGGGCCGGCCTCGACGGGCCCAACACCGCCCGCCTCTCCGGCCTCGCCTCTGTCGTCGCCTGCATCAAGCCCTACGCAGCAACCACAGCCTGCTGCTCCTCGACCTCGCACACGCAGCCAGATAGGTGTCTTTCAGCCTAAGATCCGAACCGATGGGACTGTAGCATGGCTTGCCACGTGCATGGCTCATGCTGCTGAGGATCCTACTGCTGAGCCTCGCCATTTTCAGGCTGCGCTAGGCATTCCTCACTGGCGTGCCGCGATGGAACAGGAGTTTCAAGCGTTGCTGAAGAACGACACCTGGCAGCTTGTTCCCCCAGTATCTGGGGTCAATATCATTGATTCTAAGTGGGTGTTTAAAGTTAAAAGACATGTTGATGGCTCCATCGAGCGTTACAAAGCAAGGCTAGTGGCTAAGGGCTTCAAACAGAGGTATGGTCTTGATTATGTTGACACGTTCAACCCAGTTATCAAGGCCACTACCATTCGTTTGTTGCTGTCCCTTGCTGTTACTCGAGGATGGTTTCTCCATCAACTTGATGTGCAGAACACTTTCTTGCATGGAGTCCTGGAGGAGGAGGTTTATATGCGTCAGCCGCCAGGGTTTGTGGATCCTGCACGTCCTCAGCATCTCTGTTGTCTTTTTAAGGCGCTCTATGGGCTTAAGCAGGCTCCCCGTGCCTGGCACGCACGTCTTGGCTCGGTTTTGAGGGCGCTTGGGTTTATTCCCTCCACTGCTGACACATCGCTATTTCTTCTTCAGTGTCCCGAGGTTACGATGTACTTACTGGTCTATGTTGATGATATCATCCTCGTCAGTTCCTCAGATGTTGTGGCAGATCGTCTTGTGGCTGCGTTGAGTGGTGATTTTGCTGTCAGGGATCTAGGTGCTCTGCACTTCTTCCTTGGTCTGGAGGCTTCACGGTCTTCTGCTGGAGTAACTCTTACTCAGAAGAAGTATTCTCTGGATTTGTTGCGTCGTGTTGGTATGCTGAAGTGTAAACCTGCCAATACTCCTATGTCTGCCACTGATCGGTTGTCTACTTTTGATGGAGACCCTCTGTCATCTGATGTTGCCACTGAGTACCGCAGTCTTGTTGGAGGCCTGTAGTATCTTACTATCACCAGACCAGATGTCTCTTATGCAGTCAAACGTGTCTGTCAGTTTCTCCATGCACCCAGAACATCTCATTGGTCAGCTGTGAAGCGTATCCTGCGTTATATATGTCTCACTGCCTCTTATGGTTTGCTCCTCCAACCTGCGCCGTCTTATGAGATTTCAGCCTTTTCAGATGCAGACTGGGCTGGTAGTCCTGACGACC
>NC_041383.1:739745503-739754705 GCF_002162155.2 Triticum dicoccoides | reverse complement strand
TTTCTTGGCTCTAACTTGATCGCTTGGAATGCTCACAAGCAGGCTACAGTGTCTCGCAGCAGTACGGAAGCCGAGTACAAAGCAGTTGCTGATGCGACGACTGAGATCATTTGGGTTCAGTCTTTGTTGAGAGAGTTTTGAGTCCCTTCGGCTCATTCTCCAGTGCTTTGGTGTGATAACATTGGTGCTACATACTTGTCATCTAATCCAGTGTTTCATGCTCGGACGAAACACATTGAGGTTGACTATCAATTCGTTCGAGAGCGTGTTGCACAAAAGCTGCTTAGCATCAAGTTCATATCATCAAAGGATCAACTTGCTCACATCTTCACGAAGCCTCTTCCACAACCACAGTTTGTAGGCTGCAGGCGCAATCTTAACTTAGTTTGTACTTCAGGCCACAGTTAAGATTGAGGGAGGGTGTTAGACTGTATATATACGTAGACTTGTTTATACGTAGACTTGTGTATACACCTTGTACTTGTACCCTTTGGTACTTATATATAATGAGATAGCCGCACCCCCCTAAGGGTGTGGAGCAGTTGCCCAATATTCTGGTTTAACACACCCATGCCCCGGTGCCCGTTCACCCACAGCTTGGCGACATTGGTTTAACACACCCATGCCCCGGCGCCCGTTCACCCACAGCTTGGCGCCCGTTTGCCCGCACCCGATAGCCCTCCACTGGCCTCCTGTGCCACTGGCAAGCGGGACCCTTGCCCTCAAAAAATAAATAAATAAATATTAATTAATTAGTTTAATTAAATGACTTAACCTGTTTAATTTATCTAAACCTAGTCTATGATAGGGGGGCCCACCCCCTGTTGACCAGCCAAACGTTGATTGGTCAACTGGGACCCCCTAGCCCACCTGTCAGCCACTGGGTATACTTTTGTGTACACTGTGCTGGGTGCGCTTAGCATTTTAGCATTTATTTTAGAATTAATAATAATATTAGAAAATCAATTAAAACTTTAATAAATCATAGAAAAATAACCGTACCTCGGATGAAAAAGTTTTATACATGAAAGTTGCTCAGAACGACGAGACAAATCTGAATACGCGGTCCGTTTGTGCGTCACGCGTCCCTAGAATAGAGAACATGCAACCTTCCCCCTCCGGATTGACTGTCCAAAAATGCCAAACACCGGGAAAACTTTCCCGGATGTTATCCCCTTTCGCCGGTATCGTGTAGCATCGCGTTAGAACACCCCTAGCCCTACGTGTTACCCCGTCATGCATAGGTGTTGCATCTGTTTGCATTATATTTAGTGTTCATTCCCCCTCTTCTCTCCATTAGACTCCGAGACTGATGTTGCCCCTGTGATCGACTACGTTACCGACGACCCTTCTTCCTCTGCAGCTGAGCTTCCAAGCAAGCCCCCCCTTGATCACTCCGATATCGCCTATTCTTCTCTCTCTTAGGCTTGCACTAGAAATTGCTGCTGCTACTGCTTATCCTATTTCTGCTGCATAGCCTGTTTTGTAACTGTTGTTGATATTTACCTGCTTATTCTAAACTGCTTAGTATAGGCTGGTTAGAGACCCATCAGTGACCCCCACCTTATCCCTACTGCCCCGCTGGATCTTCAGAAGATTCGGACAATGTCACATCCCTAGCTTCTGGCATTGCACTAGTACTAGCCTTTGGTGATGCATCATGTTTACTTTTACAGAAAGTTGAAATGGGGATTGTCCAAACCCTAGCATTTTAAGAATTCACCAGGTTCACCTAAAATATTTTCAGTCAATCCAAGTGGCTTTCAAAAATGTTCATCATCTTTGGAAAAATGCTGGAAACAGTAACCAGAGATGATGCACATTTTTCCATGTCATTTTGGATCTTTGAACTAATATATATTGTATTTGAGTTGGAGCAAATATATGTTATATATATTTTTAATGCTTCAATAATTCTGATATTTTGTGAGGGGCTCTAGAATATTACTTTCAGTCCCTGCAAAAAATTATTGGAAGAAACAAAAATGATTTAGTGTTTGAACTAAATCAAAACAGATTGAAACAAATAGAAAACAATGACTAAAAAAATAAAACAGAGCAAAAATAAAAAGGGAGACGGCCACCTGGGCCACTTACCTGCTTACCTGCCCGGCCCAGCTCCTCCCGCTGGCCCAGCCCGCCACCGCTACCCCCCCTGTCGTCTTCTTCCCTCGCCAGAAGGACGCGGGCACGCGCCCGGCGCGCGCGGCCACGCGCCCCGGCCACCTCCTCCCTGCCTGGCTGCCTCCTCCTCCCCTGGTTCCTCCCGCGACGCCACGCAGCCCCCTCGGACCCCTCTCACTCTTCCTCGAGGCCCCGCCCCTCTGCTCTTTCTCTCTCGCCCGAACCCGAACACAGCCGTCGCCACCGACGCCATTCGCCGCGGCCACCATCCCCCTCTCGCCTCCCCGACGCCTCCCAGAGCTCCGCAAGTCCTCCCTCGTCCTCCTCGTCGTCTCACGTGACCAGAAGAGCCCCGGAACGCCGCCCCCGACGTTTTCCCCCTCGCCGGCCGCCGAGGATCTTCTCCGTCGAATTTGGCCACTCCGGCGCGCCCCCGAGCTCGCTGACCCTCCCTGCACGATCCCCGTGAGTCCCTGCTCCGTTTCCCCCTAACCCCAAGCTCGATTTCGAGCTCTAGCCGCCCCCTCTACCGGAGCCGAGACGCTCCGCCGCACGGGCTCGTCGCCGGTGAAGCTCCGGTGACCTTTTGGTCCCACGCCTGCGTCCGTTGCACTCGTTGCGTCCCGTAGAGTAAAACTAGCGCGACCACCGTCTTGTTTGCACACCGCAGCGCCGGTCCCGCGAACACCCGAGCTCCGGCAGCCGCAAAAGAGGTCGCCGCCGGCAGCTCCGGCCACCCCAGCCTCCGCCACCGCCACCGTTGGATGCGCCGCTCCACCCTCTCCCCGTAGCTGCTCCCTGCGCGCCAAAAGAGTCCCTGTAGTGGGTTTCCGACGCGCACCACCGCGTCTGGCCTCGCCGGCGTCAAGCCGCCGGTGGGTCTGACCACGTTGACCACGGCGGGACACACCCCCCCCTCTGGGTCGATGACAGGTGGGGCCAGCCCCCCCTGTTAATTAGTTTAGTTATTTTATTTTAACTACCCCCCCTCTGCTGACACTGACAGGTGGGCCCCCGCCATCAGGTGATTATCTTAAGCTAATCACCACCTAATCTAACCCCAGAGCCACTGACATGTGGGCCCTAGTGCCCTAATCCTTAATTAAACTAAAATAAACCCCCCCTGTTAACCTGTGACGCTGACTAATGGGACCCCCTGGTCAGGTTTGACCCGGGGCAGCCCTGTTGACTTGCTGATGCAAGCATGACGCACTGCTGATGTCATAAAGTATTTTCTGGATTTAATTATATTCAGGAAATTCCAGAAAATGCCTAAAACTTCTAAAAATCATAGAAAATTAACCGTAACTCCAAATTAAATAATTTATATATGAAAAATTATCAGAAAAATCCAAGGAATCCATCTGTACCATTTTCATGCATGTTAGAACAACTTATAGCTGCTGTTTAGCACAAATCAACTAAAAGGCATTTGAATATTCACATATGGAGTTTGAATTTGAATTTTATATTCAAACCAACTTCATTTAATCTGGTTTTAGGTGCATTAGCCCAAAACACATTCATATTGCCATGTCATAGCATGCATCATATTGTGCATAGCATTGATCGTGTCTTTTCTGTATTGCCGGTAATTGTCCCCTCTCGATAGACGCGATACCGATGATACGACCGTTGACACTGATGAAGACTCAATGTTATCTTCAGAAGTGCCAGGCAAGCAAAACCCCCTTGTTCATTCCGATACAATCCCACTCTCTCGCTCCTGCTCTCTTTTACTGCATTAGGACAACAACGATTCATCTGTTACTTGCTGCGGTAGCTGAACCCCTTTATCCTTTGCATGACCTGTCATTCCACAGTAAATAGATGAAACCCACTAGCATGAGTAGGAGTTGTTTGAGCCCTGCTGTGCCTACTCATTCATGTTTGTTTGTCATGCCTGCTACTGCTTAGAGTTGAGTCAGGTCTGATTCATCGGGGATGAATCAGAGGTGTGTGAACATGTCCTACTGTGTGTGAGCTAAGTGTGTGAACACGATTTGGTAAAGGTAGCGGTGAGAGGCCATGTAGGAGTACATGGTGGGTTGTCTCATTGCAGCCGTCCTCAGGAACTGAGTTCTGTGTTTGTGATCCATGATTCAGCTACTACCACGCATTGGGCCCGAAACCAATGGACCCTCTCGGCTTCTTAATCACCCTTATCCTCTGTCCAGGAGTTGCAAGTAGTTTCTGGTGTTTGTAGTATGCTGGAGGCCGTGGACAGCGCTGACCATAGGGGTGGGCTGTGATGCGGTAGGCACGTGGCCGGGTAAACCGGGCACCCGTTTGGTGTCACGGAACCCTGTACACATCGTTTGGGGCTGTGAGCGAAACTCCGGCCGGATCTCCTCATGGATGGAACCCGAATAGGCGATAAACCTGGACTAGAGACTTGAGTGTTTAGGCAGGCCGTGGCCGACACCCACGTTGGGCTTCCGCTTGAAGGTTGCCGAGTACATGTCGTGTAAACGGCGGTAAGTGGTGAGAGCGTGTGTGAAGAAGTACACCCCTGCAGGGTTAACCTAATCTATTCGAATAGCCGTGTCCACGGAAAAGGACCTCTGGGTTGCTTATATCAGTTCATAGACAAGTGAAAGTGGATACTCTAAAATACGCAAGATAAGCGTGAGTGCTATGGATGGCGTTCTCGTAGGGAGACGGGAGCGGATCCATAGTGGTGTATTGATATGGTGAATATGTGGACTCGTGTGCGCCACCTCAAAAGAGTCGCTTGCAGTCGTAGTTTAGGATAGCCACCGAGTCAAGCTGGCTTGCTGCAGTTAAACCCCACCATCCCCTTTGTTGATAATGATGCATATGTAGCTAGTTCTGATGTAAGTCTTGCTGGGTACATTTGTACTCACGTTTGCCTATTTTATGTTTTGCAGAGAGACTTCAGTCTCATTAGTAGTTCCGCTTGGACTTCGACGTTTAGCTTGATACCTCAGCTACGATCTTGTGCCCTCGGCAGGATCTGATCGATAGTCAGGCTTCTCAGCCTTTTTCATTTATAGATGTCTGTACTCAGACATGATAGCTTCCGCTTGTGCTTTGACTTGTATGCTCTGATTGTTGGGTCATGAGACCCATGTTTGTAATGTCTCGCTCCTCGGAGCCTATTGAATAAATTACTTGAGTCGTAGAGTCACGTTGTGATGCCATGTTGTATTTGCACATATCGAGCATATTGTGTGTATGTTATTGAAATGCTTGATATGTGTGGGATCTGGCTATCTAGTTGTTTATCCTTAGTAGCCTCTCTTACCGGGAAATGTCTCCTAGTGTTTCCACTGAGCCATGGTAGCTTGCTACTGCTCCGGAACACTTAGGCTGGCCGGCATGTGTCCTTCTTCGTTCCTGTGTCTGTCCCTTCGGGGAAATGTCACGCGGTGAATACCGGAGTCCTGTTAGCCCGCTACAGCCCGGTTCACCGGAGTCCTGCTAGCCCAGTGCTACAGCCTGGATTCACTCGCTGATGACCGACACGTTCGATGCTGGGTCATGGATGCCTGTCCCTGTAAGTCTGTGCCGCTTTGGGTTTACGACTAGCCATGTCAGCCCGGGCTCCTTATCATATGGATGCTAGCGACACTGTCATATACGTGTGCCAAAAGGCGCAAACGGTCCCGGGCAAAGGTAAGGCGACACCCGTGGGAATACCGTGCGTGAGGCCGCAAAGTGATATGAGGTGTTACATGCTAGATTGATGTGGCATTGAGTCGGGGTCCTGACAGACAACGAGATGGACAACCTGGCCCTGACACCGCACATCACCCCCCCTTTGTTGTACGACACTACTGGGTTACTATCGAGTGCCGAGGGTGATACCTTGTCAGCACTTTTGATGTTAACCTTGTAGGTTAGTTCATCGGTTGTGGTAGTCGAGGGTGATTCCTCCTTCACCACTCCCGATAACGACGCTGTCGTGCAACTCCTCAAGAGTGGACCTCCAGGGTGATTCCTCCTAGGTTCACCTTGACGATTACATCAGGTGGAATGCCATCGAGGGTGATTGAGGGAGTCCTGGATAAGGGGGTATCCGGACAGCCGGACTATATACTTTGGCCGGACTATTGGACTATGAAGATACAAGATAGAAGACTCCGTCCCGTGTCCGGATGGGACTCTCCTTGGCGTGGAAGGTAAGCTTGGCGATTTGGATGTAGATCTCCTCCTCTGTAAACCGACTCTGTGTAACCCTAGCCCCCTCTGGTGTCTATATAAATCAGAGGGTTTAGTCCGTAGGACACAACAACAATCATACCATAGGCTAGCTTCTAGGGTTTAGCCTCTCTGATCTCGTGGTAGATCAACTCTTGTAATACTCATATCATCAAGATCAATCAAGCAGGAAGTAGGGTATTACCTCCATCGAGAGGGCCCAAACCTGGGTAAACATTGTGTCCCCAGCCTCCTGTTACCATTAGCCTTAGACGCACAGTTCGGCACCCCCTACCCGAGATCCGCCGGTTTTGACACCGACATTGGTGCTTTCGTTGAGAGTTCCTCTGTGTCGTCGCTGTAAGGCTAGAGGGCTTCTCCAACCTTCAACCACACTGCCCTGGGTGAGACTTTTCTCCTGGAACAGATCTTCATGTTCGGAGGCTTCGCATTGCGGGCCAACTTGCTTGGCCATCTAGAGCAGATCGATACCTACACCCCTGGCCATCAGGTCAGGTTTGGAAACCTAAACTACACCGCCGACATCCGCGGAGACTTGGTCTTCGACAGATTCGGGCCCGTGTCAGACAGTATTTGGAACAATCACGAAGAGGATGACCTAGATCTGCAGTCGGACAATATTTGGAACATCGCTCCTGCTTCAGCTCCGGATTTCGTTCCAGAGCAGGTCATGCCTCCCGAGGATGGGTGGATGGACCCCGCCCCGAAGGCCGCATTCTCATCGGCGTTGGAGTCGAACACAGACTCCTCTCCTCAGGAAATCTGTACCTCCGAACCCCCGAACTCATCTCCGGTAGTGTGTTCCGGACCGCGCGCATCCATGCCCATCGAATCCAATTGGGCTCCAGTCATGGAATTTGCCGCCGCGGATATCTTTCAGCACTCACCCTTCAGAGATGTGCTAAATTCATTAAGGTCTCTCTCTTTATCAGGAGACTCCTGGCCGAACTATGTCTGGCTCGAGTGGGAAGCTGGCGACGAAGAAATTCGTTACCCACCCACCACCCACTTAATAGCCACGGTCGATGACTTAACCGACGTGCTTAACTTCGACTTCGAAGACATTGACAGTATAGACGACGATGCGGGAGAAGAACAGGAACCACCGCCCACAGGGCGCTGGACTGCCACCTCTTCATATGATATGTATATGGTGGATACTCCCAAAGAAACCAATGGCGATGAGGCAACGGGAGATAATCCCTCAGGGAAGAAATCAAAACATGGGCGTCATCGGCGCCGCTCCAAGCCTCGCCACGACAATACCGGCACTGGAGAAGAAAATCCAGATGGTGCCGAAGAGGAATATGATCCTGATCAACCCACCTTCGAGCAAGGCGAACAGGAACACGGGCAGGCTAGCCCAGACGAACAGGTGACAGACGGATACTTGGAGGACGATAACTATATGCCTCCATCCAAAGACGAGGTGAGCCTCGGTGACGACGAATTTGTCGTACCAGAGGATCCCATAGAGCAGGAGCACTTCAAGCGCAGGCTTATAGCCACTGCAAGAAGCCTGAAAAAGAAGCAGCAGCAGCTCCAAGCGAACCAAGATCTGCTCGCAGAAAGATGGACCGAAGTCCTAGCGGCTGAAGAATACGGACTCGAACCCCCGAGTAGGGGATACCACTAGAAGAAGAGGCCAAAGAGCCAGAACTTCCAGCACAAGATGAGGCTGACCGACCACCACGTGGCCGGGATAAAACGGCATGTTAGGCCGGACACCAGTCCGCACCCCCACGCCGGTTCACCACGGCCCGGGGCACGCAGGACCTGCGAGATATACTGGAAAACAATGCAGGACAACCAAGATCGATCTACGGATCACGAGGACGCGCCACAGCTCAGGACACCGATCGTCACGCCGGATACAATACCGATCAATCCGGCCGGGCCGGACATTATCGACCAGACCTAATCGGACTACGCCACGACATAGCCCGGCACAGAGGCACCGCACACCCCCTATGCTTCACTGACGAAGTAATGGAACATGAATTCCCAGAAGGGTTTAAACCCTTCAACATCGAGTCATACGATGGCACAACAGACCCCGTGGTGTGGATCGATGATTTTCTTCTCCACATTCATATGGCCCGCGGTGATGACCTACATGCCATCAAGTACCTCCCACTCAAGCTTAAAGGGCCAGCCAGACGCTGGCTGAATAGCTTGCCAGCAAACTCTATTGGCAGTTGGGAAAACCTTGAGGACGCATTCCTTAATAACTTCCAAGGCACCTATGTGCGACCACTGGATGCTGATGGCTTAAGTAACATTACCCAACAGCCCGGAGAGTCAGCCAGGAAATTCTGGACTCGGTTCATAACTAAAAAGAACCAAATTGTCGACTGTCCGGACACCGAGGCCCTAGCGGCCTTTAAGCATAATATTCGTGACGAGTGGCTTACCTGACATCTCGGCCAAGAAAAACCGAAGACCATGGCGGCACTCACGACACTAATGACCCGCTTTTGCGCAGCTGAGGACAGTTGGCTGACTCGCAGCAACACCGTGCCAGGAAACCCTGGCACCTCATATACCTGTGACAGTAACGGAAAGCCACGGCGCAACAGACACAAGCGTCGAAACAATGGCGACAATGCGGAGGATACGACCGTCAATGCCGGATTCAGCAACTCCAAATCCGGTCAGCGGAAGAAGCCGTTCAAAAGAAATAACCCGGGATCGTCCAGTCTGGACCGCATACTCGACCGCTCGTGCGAGATTCATGGCACCCCCGATAAACCAGCCAATCACACTAACAGAGATTGTTGGGTGTTCAAACAGGCCGGCAAGATAAATGTCGAGAACAAGGACAAGGGGCTGCACAGCGATGATGACGAGGAGCCCCGGCGTCCGAACACTGGAGGACAGAACAAATCCCCCC
>NC_041383.1:739708799-739745012 GCF_002162155.2 Triticum dicoccoides | reverse complement strand
AAAATGGTGAACATGATCTATGCCACTCACATCCCCAAACGGGAGTGAAAGCGTGCACTTAGGGATGTCTATATGATGGAGCCCGTCGCCCCAAAATTCAACCCATGATCATCCTGCCCGATCACCTTTGATCGTAGGGACCATCCGACCAGCATCCGTCACGGCGGATCAGCCGCATTGGTCCTTGACCCAATCATTGATGGATTCCACCTCACGCGAGTTCTCATGGACGGTGGCAACAGCCTGAACCTGCTTTATCAGGACATAGTGTGCAAAATGGGCATCGACCCTTCACGGATCAAACCCACCAAAACCACCTTCAAAGGTGTAATTCCAAGGGTAGAGGCCCGCTGCACGGGCCTAATAACACTAGAAGTGGTCTTCGGATCTCCAGATAACTTCCGAAGCGAGGAGTTAATCTTCGATATCGTCCCTTTTCGTAGTGGCTATCATGCACTACTCGGACGAACTGCGCTCGCTTGTTTCAGTGCGGTACTGCACTACGCATACCTCAAGCTCAAGATGCCAGGACCTCGCGGGGTCATAACAGTCAATGGAAACACAGTCCGCTCCCTCCGTACGGAAGAGCATACTGTGGCCCTCGCGGCAGAAGTACAAAGCAGCCTCCTTCGACAAACAGCCAATTCGGCAACAACATCCCCGAACACTGTCAAGCGAGTTCGGAGTACCCTGCAACAGGACCGCCAGGCACGCCAGGAGCTCGATTAGCAACCCGGCCTCCACCCCAGCCCCATTCAAGCGGCGTTAGTGCCACACATACATAACTACGCGCTCAAGATACCATGGGCATAGGTGGAGGCAGGACGACAATGTGGCCAGAGTGCGGTTCAGCCGCCATGAGGCCCGCATACATTTTTCTTTTTTCAGGACCCCACTTTCGGGCAGCCTCGTCAGAGAGAACGGATAACCGGACTCATCACAGAAGGTACACCAAGCAGGCACAGAGGCATTGCACACACGGGAATACTCAGGTGGTCCTCTTCAATGATCGTTATACCTGTTCTTACATACCCGCATGTAGCCTGCCCTTGGATAGGACATGTCAAATAGTCCTATTTTTTCTGCTTAATGCATCAATTGTACACCTATGTTTTGCTGTATTGTCCAAATAAATTGAAAGTAGTACATAGCGTCAGCTTCTTATTACTATCCTCATATTTTCTGTTGAATATTTATTCAATACTTGCATCCGTACACTTTGGTACGGTCAGTTTGCCAGGGGCTTCTTATCAAGCCCCATAAAGTGGCAAGAAAAGTCCGAACACTTTCAACAGTGCGGCACCCCGAACTTATAGCATTATATGCATCAGCTCCGAATCATGTCTTGGGTCAATAGTTGGGTTAGCCCGGCTCGCTTGTTTTGGTACCTTACGTTCCGTTATATCGGCTAACGTAGCGCAGGGAAAACTATTGTGATTGTGTCCCGGTTCTTCCAGACGAGCACCTCAGTAGACAAAGCTGAAAACTGACCGTCATGATGCGGCGAGAGTTGGTCGCTGTTCGCGAGGTAGTAAAATCCCTAAAGATTTTTTCCGCTTAAGGCGAGGAATCGGCCTTGCCCGATTTAGGCGTGTATAACGCCCCAATTCGGCTTTCCAAATACTAGGGGCTTCGCCGAAATTTAAAATTATAGACCTCTATGGCCAAGTGAGAGTTATAAAGCCGAATAGTCCGATTGCCTGGTTCGCTGCGCTAAACACCTCCTTAAAGGACCAAGAATTCGGATAAAGAGTGTTTAGGTTTTCCACGAACATCCCAGTACTAGTTACAAGGGGGCGGAAGCCGACGACTGGCCTACTTTCAGGTTTTGATAAACGGCCGCAGAGAAGGTAATATTTTAAATCAAACCAAGCGTTATATAGCGCAATCAAACTCGTCCTCATATTACACAGACAACATGAGTACATTAACTCGAAAATAATATTCTTAGGACATTCATTCGCCACAAGCCGAGCGCCTTTCATAACGCCACTATAATACATTCGGGCTAGCGATGCTCCTTGCCCTTCGGGGGTCCATCCTTCACGAGCTGTTCAGCATCTAGTTTGCCCCAATGCATCTTCGCGCGGGCAAAGGCCCATCGGGCACCCTCAATACATACGGATTGTTTGATAACTTCTAGCCGTGGACAGGCATGCACCATCCGCTTCACCAGGCCAAAGTAGCTGCCGGGCAGGGGCTCGCCAGGCCACATCCGGACTATGAGGTCCCTCATGGCCTATTCGGCCGCATTGTGGAGTTCGACCAGCTGCTTCAGTTGGTCACTCGGAGGCATCGGGTGTTCGGCCCCAGTATATTGGGACCAGAACAACTTCTCCATAGAGCTCCCCTCTTCAGCGATATAGAACTCCGTGGCATCCGAAGTGATGTGTGGCAGATCTGCGAATGCCCCTGGAGAGCTCCAGATTCGTGTAAGTAAAAGAAATGACTCCTCCACATGCTTACTTTGCATAAAGAATGCCTTACCCTCCGCTATCTTCTTGGCCGCCTGGATTTCCTGGAGGGCCTTTTGGGCTTCGGGCTTGGTGTCGGCCGTGCTCTGGAGGGCCTTTGCAAGCTCAGACGCTTGCGTCTTGTAGTCATGCTCCAGGGAGCCGAACTTCTTGCCGAGCTCCTGGAGCTCCTGCTGTACTTCTCCCACCCGAGCATCTTGCTTCTCTCGCTCGGTGCGCTCCGTATCCGCCTTGGCTTCGGCCGCGGACAACGCTTCCTTCAGGGCCGCCACTTCAGTAGCGGTTCCTATCAAAAGCCATGATGCTTTTTCTTAGCATCACCAACTTTTCATCCTCTATACGACATATGGACGGGGTTTCTCTTACCTCTGTTCGCCTCGAGCTGCCTCTTCACGAGGCCGAGCTCTTCTTCGGCCTGCCCTAGTTCGCGCTTGAGTCCGGCAACCTCAGCCGTGCACGCAGCGGCGGTCAGCAGCAGTGCCTGTTTGATTCATTCAGACAAATACCATTAGCTTCCTGCGGTTTTTTAGTTGACCCTCCGTTTGGCTTTTCTTTCTGAACACCAACCAGAGTATCAGGGGCTACTGTCTATCGGGTGATATTTTCTCACACTTTCTTTACCTCAAAGCCTGTTAGCAGGCTGGTGCAGGCTTCGGTCAATCCGCCCTTGGCGGACCGAACCTTCTCAATCACCGTACCCACAAGTGTATGGTGTTCATCCTTGATGGAAGCGCCTCGAAGCACTTCCAAAAAATTATCCGATGCCTCCGGCTGGGCGGAGGTCATCGGCACGGCCGGCTCGCCCTCCTTCGTGAGGGACTGCTTACCGGAATCCGGAACCCTTGCAGGCTCCGGCGCAGTAACCGGCTGGGAGCCATACTTGCTGTGGCTCCCGTCAGCATAATCCATGGGGTTCTCATCCCCCATGTGTCCGGCGCCCGAGATTTTGCCCTGGGGCATCCCCGGAGCCATTGCCTCCTGCTCTGGCATCCTCTGGGACAACACCTCGGTGTCATCCACAGGTCGTGGGGAGGTTGCCGTCGGGAGCGAATTCATCTCTGACTCGTTTAGAGACTCCTACGAAGAGGAATCCTCGAGATCGGACCCGGCTGGACTGCATAAACGTGTTCGGCGTCATTATAAACCATGAGGTCAAAGTCGCACGGAAAGTATTATGGAATGCGGATACTTACGACCTCGCACGGGGAGGAGGCATTTCTTCATGTTCTCCCCTGTCTTTGGGGGGAGTATCTTCCTCGTTGTCTTTGGATGACGACTCTATCACGGCCTTGCGCCGGGGACCTTTTTTGGTCCCCGCGGCCACCTTCTTGGACCCTTCGGCCCCCTCAATTGAGGCGGCCTTCTTCTTCTTCCTGTCCTCCCCTTCGTGGGAGGAGTGCTCCTCGTCATCTTCTGGCGAGGCGTCTGGTGCGGCTTCGTGCCGGAGACCCTTAAGGGTCCCTGCGGCCTTCTTTTCAGCCTTTTTCTCCGTCACCTTGTAAGGCACCGGAACCAGCATCTCCGCTAGGAGTGCGCTCACTGGGTCCTCAGGCAATGGATCCGGACAGTTAATCCGCTCCGCCATCTGCACCCAATCCTGTTTGGTCAGCATAGTGACCTAAGAATCCTCCGACAAACATACCAAGAAGGAAATATCTTACAATAACCAGAGGACTTACCGGACTAGCGAGGCGGCTTGCCCTGAGCCCCCAGTCCTCGGAAAGTGGAGGAGGAACTTCGTCGGTCTTGAATAACACCTTCCAGATTTCTTTGTGCATTGTGCCGAAGAGCTCTAACAGCATCTGGTGTTCGGCCGGGTCGGACTCCCACATATCAAATGCCCGTCCTTGACATGGGAGAATCCGGCGAATGAGCATGACCTGGACCACGTTGACAATCTTGATCTTCTTGTCCCTCATACTTCGGATGCATGTCTCAAGTCCGGCCAGCTCTGTGGGTTCGCCCCAGGCCAGGCCCTTCTTCTCCCAAGAAGTGAGCCGCGTGGGGATTCCGGATCTGAATTTGGGGGCCGCCACCTAGTTGGCGTCACGCAGCTCGGTGATGTAGAACCACCCTAATTTCCACCCCTTTACGGTCTACACGAAGGAGCCGTCAAGCCATGTGACGTTGGGCATTTTGCCCACCATGGCACCTCCGCACTCCGCCTGTTGGCCGCTGACAATCTTCGGCTTCATGCAGAAGATCTTCAACCATAGGCCGAAGTGGGGCTTGATGCGGAGGAATGCCTTGCACACGACGATGAACGCCGAGATGTTGAGGACGAAATTCGGGGCCAGATCGTGAAAATCTAGCCCATAGTAGTACATAAGCCCGCAGACAAACGGGTGGAGTGGAAATCCTAGTCCGCGGATGAAATGAGGGAGAAATACTACTCTCTCCCGAGACTTCAGAGTGGGGGTAATATGTCCCTCTGTTGGAAGCCTGTGCGCGATATTCTCGACCAGGTATCCGGCTTCCCGAAGCTTGGTGATGTTCTCCTCTGTGACAGAGGAGGCCATCCACTTGCCTCCCGCTCCGGACATGACGTGATCCTACGGAGAAGCTGAGAACTTGGGCGCTGGAGCTCAAGGGTGCGAGAATGGATGAGCAAAGCAGGAAGAAGGTGTGGGTGAAAACGGGAGATCTCTATCCCTTTATAAAGGCAATGTAGAATGTGCGCCTCCCCACTTGCCTCTCGAAATCTCTTATCTTTCCAAGCGCCTCGATTGATAGCGCTGGTTGGGTTACCCATACCCGTATTAATGGAGATCCCACGATAAGGGGACATGATCTCTGCTTTGACAGGACGTGCCAAAGAAACCGCCTCGCGATGTGTGCGGGAGCAGGTTGTAAAAACGGTTCGAATAAGTTATCGAGCCATGGCATGATGTCACACAATGAAGAATTGCTAGCAGATCAGATTCGTGAATTATTATTCTCTCTACGATGATATATGGAATTTATCTTGCAGAGCTGGACACGGTCCTTGTGTTTGGAATTAATTTTGGAGAATTCGGAGGTGGAACCCGCCTCGCAATGCCGAAGACAATCTATGCGGCGGACTCATCGTCATTGAAGCCTGGTTCAGGGGCTACTGAGGGAGTCCTAGATAAGGGTATATCCAGACAGCCGGACTATATACTTTGGCCGGACTGTTGGACTATGAAGATACAAGATAGAAGACTTCGTCCCGTGTCCGGATGGGACTCTCCTTGGCGTGGAAGGCAAGTTTGGCGATTCGGATGTCGATCCCCTCCTCTGTAAACCGACTCTGTGTAACCCTAGCCCCCTCCGGTGTCTATATAAACTGGAGGGTTTAGTCCGTAGGACACAACAACAATCATACCATAGGCTAGCTTCTAGGGTTTAGCCTCTCTGATCTCGTGGTAGATCAACTCTTTTAATACTCATATCATCAAGATCAATCAAGTAGGAAGTAGGGTATTACCTTCATCGAGAGGGCCCGAACCTGGGTAAACATCGTGTCCCCAGCCTCTTGTTACCATTAGCCTTAGACGCACAGTTCGGGACCCCCTACCCGAGATCCGCCGGTTTTGACACCGACAGTGATTCCTCAGGGTTCCCCTTGGTGTTTTGGACACACGGTTACTATGGCTTTACCAGATAACCATGATACTAAAGTCGAGTCAGCCCTGAGGGGTACTCACATGAGCATATTTGTGAGTGATGTGGAGTCGGGTTGACCTGGAAGGTGCCCGCGAGATAACTATGTGGCGTAGCCGGGCATTCTTAGCCTTTTCCGCAAGTCCACGAGACGTGGCGACGGTGTCACATCGATCGTGAGTCTCTGCTCGTTACCGTGCGCTCCTAATTCACTAACGGTTTGGATATTTGATCCGAGTAGGCCTTTGGCCTTTTTTGCACTAACCACCACGCGGGAATAAGTATGGGCACTCTGCGTGGTATGTATCAGCCAAAAGCTCAAAGGACGTCAGCGACTGAGCCACGCGCGCCGGGTTGGACTAGAACACCTCGCCTTGTATAAGGAGGGCTAGGTCCACTCACCGGTCACGTACGCAACATGCAGGAGTGCAAAGGGCGATGGTCCCAAGACCCCTGCACGCTTAGGATGTAGACCGGCATGCTGGCCTCTTTGATGAGCCTAGGTAGGACTGCGGTGTGTTGATCGGTCGAGGGAGGTCATTACCTGATGGTGTGTCCGGCCGGAGTTGATCGAGCGTGTTGGGTAAGTTTGTGCACCCCTGAAGGGAAGAAAATATCTATCGATAGCCTGTCCTACGGTAATGGATGCTCGGAGTTGTATCCTCATCGATACAACTAGAACTTGATACTGAATGCTGAGGCATGTAATGGATATGTGGCTCCGAGATTACTTTCCCGCAAGGAGTCGGGGAAGGATCTCTGGGCATTATTTCTACAACATCTTTGTTAAATATAAACTGCTATTTTCTACTCTTCTGATTGCTGCAAGATGCTTGGAGCTACTTGAAGATGCTAGTCTTCGATAGGCTAGGCTTTCCCCTTCTCTTCTGGCATGCCGCAGTTCAGTCCACAAATACTACCCATTTCATTGATACCGATACATATGTAGTGTAGATCCTTGCTTGCAAGTACTTTGGATGAGTACTCATGGTTGCTTTGCTCCCCTTTTCCCACCTCTTTCCATTCTTCTTGGATGCTGCAACCAGATGGTGGAGCCTAGGATCCAGACGCCACCTTCGACGACGACTGCTACCACTACAAGAAAAATACACTTCCATGATGATACGTGTTTGTCACAGTAGGTCGTGTTTTTTGTCATGCATGTACATCCATGACAAATTTATGACAGAATCAAGATAGTCATACCTGTGCTGTCGTAGAAGTATTCCATGACATTACCAAAATTATCATCACGGAAGTGTCCACTTCCATGACAATAAATCGCGCGTCACAGAAGTGCTTTCGTCAAGGGTGATCGACATGTGGCATCCACCGTAACGGAACACCTTAAGCTATCGGGTCAGGTTTTGGATCCGATAACCCGTTAAAAGCCCCGACCAATGGGGATTTTCCACGTGTAAAATCATCATTGGCTGGAGGAAACACGTGTCGGCTCGTTGTTGGGACAGATGTCATCCACTCATTGGACAGAAGGCGCCTATGATACGTTGACATGTGGCACGGCCCAACAGAGGCCCATTCCTATGAAAAGGCCGGCCCGTTTGACTTGGTCAAAAGGTGATGGGCTGGCCCATGGAAAGCCTGTTAACGGCCTGTTCGCATATAGCCCATTTATTGAAGGAAATATGCCCTAGAGGCAATAATAAAGTTATTATTTATTTCCTTATTTCATGATAAATGTTTATTATTCATGCTAGAATTGTATTAACCGGAAACATGATACATGTGTGAATACATAGACAAACATATAGTCACTAGTATGCCTCTACTTGACTAGCTCATTAATCAAAGATGGTTATGTTTCCTAACCATAGACATGTGTTGTCATTTGATTAATGGGATCACATCATTAGGAGAATGATGTGATTGACATGACCCATTCCGTTGGCCTAGCACTTGATCGTTTAGTATATTGCTATTGCTTTCTTCATGACTTATACATGTTCCTGTAACTATGAGATTATGCAACTCCCGTTTACCGGAGGAACACTTTGGGTACTACCAAACGTCACAACGTAACTAGGTGATTATAAAGGAGTACTACAGGTGTCTTCGAAGGTACTTGTTGAGTTGGCATATTTCGAGATTAGGTTTTGTCACACCGATTGTTGGAGAGGTATCTCTGGGCCCTCTCCGTAATGCACATCACTATAAGCCTTGCAAACAATGTGACCAATGAGTTGGTTACGGGATGATGCATTACGTAACGAGTAAAGAGACTAGCCGGTAACGAGATTGAACTAGGTATTGGATACCGACGATCGAATCTCGGGCAAGTAACATACCGATGACAAAAGGAACAACGTATGTTGTTATGCGGTTTGACCGATAAAGATCTTCGTAGAATATGTAGGAGCCAATATGAGCATCCAGGTTCCGCTATTGGTTATTGACCAAGAATAGTTCTAGGTCATGTCTACATAGTTCTCGAACCCGTAGGGTCCGCACGCTTAAGGTTTTGATGATAGTTATATTATTAGTTTATGAGTTTTGATGTACCGAAGGAGTTCGGAGTCCCGGATGAGACCGGGGACATTACGAGGAGTCTCGAAATGGTTGAGACGTAAAGATCGATATATTGGACGACTATATTCGGAGTTCGGAAAGGTTCCGAGTGATTCGGGTATTTTTCGGAGTACCGGAGAGTTACGGGAATTCGCCGGGGAGTATATGAGCCTTATTGGGCCATACGGGAATAGAGGAGAGAGGCCGAAAGGAAGGAGGGGCGCAGCCCCCCTCTGGTCCGAATTGGACAAGGGGTGCAGCCCCCTTTTCCTTCCTCCTCTCCCCCTCTTTCCTTCTCTCCTACTCCAAGAAGGAAGGGGGGAAGTCCTACTCCCGGTGGTAGGAGGACTCCTCCTGGCGCGCCCCTCCTGGCCGGCCGAACCCCTCCCCCTGGCTCCTTTATATACGGGGGCAGGGGGGCACCTCTAGGCGGAACAACACAAGTTGATCTACGGATCGTTCCTTAGCTGTGTGCGGTGCCCGCCTCCACCATATTCCACCTCGGTCATATCGTCGCGGAGTTTAGGCGAAGCCCTGCGCCGGTAGAGCATCATCATCGTCACCATGTCGTCGTGCTGACGGAACTCATCCCCGAAGCTTTGCTGGATCGGAGCCCGGGGATCGTCATCGAGCTGAACGTGTGCTGAACTCGGAGGTGCCGTACGTTCGGTACTTGGGTCGGTCGGATCGTGAAGACGTACGACTACATCAACCGCGTTGTCATAACGCTTCCGCTTACGGTCTACGAGGGTACGTGGACAACACTCTCTCCTCTCGTTGCTATGCCATCACCATGATCTTGCGTGTACGTAGGAATTTTTTGAAATTACTACGTTCCCCAACAGTGGCATCCGAGCTAGGTTTTATGCGTAGATGTTATATGCACGAGTAGAACACAAGTGAGTTGTGGGCGATATAAGCCATACTTCTTACCAGCATGTCATACTTTGGTTCGGCGGTATTGTGAGATGAAGCGGCCCGGACCGACATTACGCGTACGCTTACGCGAGACTGGTTTCACCGCTACGAGCACTCGTTGCTTAAAGGTGACCGGCGGGTGTCTGTCTCTCTCACTTTAGTTGAACCGAGTGTGGCTACGCCCGGTCCTTGCGAAGGTTAAAACAGCACCAACTTGACAAACTATCGTTGTGGTTTTGATGTGTAGGTAAGAACGGTTCTTGCTAAGCCCGTAGCAGCCACGTAAAATTTTCAACAACAAAGTAGAGGACGTCTAACTTGTTTTTGCAGGGCATGTTGTGATGTGATATGGTCAAGACGTGATGCTATATTTTATTGGATGAGATGATCATGTTTTGTAACCGAAGTTATCGGCAACTGGCTGGAGCCATATGGTTGTCGCTTTATTGTATGAAATGCAAACGCCCTGTAATTGCTTTACTTTATCTCTAAGCGGTAGCGATAGTCGTAGAAGCAATAGATGGCGTAACGACAACGATGCTACGATGGAGATCAAGGTGTCGCGCCGGTGACGATGGTGATCACGACGGTGCTTCGAAGATGGAGATCACAAGCACAAGATGATGATGGCCATATCATATCACTTATATTGATTGCATGTGATGTTTATCCTTTATGCATCTTATCTTGCTTTGATTGACGATAGCATTTTAAGATGATCTCTCACTTAATAATCAAGAAGTGTTCTCCCTGAGTATGCACCGTTGCGAAAGTTCTTTGTGCTGAGACACCACGTGATGATCGGGTGTGATAGGCTCTACGTTCAAATACAACGGGTGCAAAACAGTTGCACACGCGGAATACTCAGGTCATACTTGACGAGCCTAGCATATACAGATATGGCCTCGGAACACGGAGACCGAAAGGTCGAACGTGAATCATATAGTAGATATGATCAACATAGTGATGTTCACCATTGAAACTACTCCATCTCACGTGATGATCGGACATGGTTTAGTTGATTTGGATCACGTGATCACTTAGATGACTAGAGAGATGTCTGTCTAAGTGAGAGTTCTTAAGTAATATGATTAATTGAACTTGAATTTATCATGAACTTAGTCCTGGTAGTATTTTGCAAATTGTGTTATAGATCAATAGCTCGCGTTGTTGCTTCCCTATGTTTTTGCTTCCCTATGTTTTTATATGTGTTCCTAGAGAAAACTATGTTGAAAAATGTTAGTAGCAATGATGCGGACTTGGTCCGTGATCTGAGGTTTATCCTCATTGTTACACAGAAGAATTATGTCCTTGATGCACCGCTAGGTGACAGACCTATTGCAGGAGCAGATGTAGACGTTATGAACGTTTGGCTAGCTCAATATGATGACTACTTGATAGTTTAGTGCACCATGCTTAACAGCTTAGAATCGGGACTTCAAAGAGGTTTTGAACATCATGGACCATATGAGATGTTCCAGGAATTGAAGTTAATATTTCAAGCAAATACCCGAGTTGAGAGATATGAAGTCTCCAACAAGTTCTATTGCTAAAAGATGGAGGAGAATCGCTCAACTAGTGAGCATGTGCTCAGATTGTCTGGGTACTTCAATCGCTTGAATCAAGTGGGAGTTAATCTTCCAGATAAGATAGTGATTGACAGAATTCTCTAGTCACCATCACCAAGTTAGTAGAAGTTCGTGATGAACTATAGTATGCAAGGGATGACGAAAATGATTCCAGAGATCTTCATGATGTTGAAATCGACGAAGGTAGAAATCAAGAAAGAGCATCAAGTGTTGATGGTTGACAAGATCACTATTTTCAAGAAAAGGGCAAAGGGAAAGAAAGGGAACTTCAAGTAGAATGACAAGCAAGTTGTCAGTCCCGCGAAGAAGCCCAAAGCTGGACCAAAGCCTGAAACTGAGTGATTATATTGCAAAGGAAATGGTCACTAGAAGCGGAAATGCCCTGAATATTTGGTGGATAAGAAGGATGGCAAAGTGAACAAGGGTATATTTGATATACATGTTATTGATGTATACTTTACTAGTGTTTATAGTAGCCCCTGGGTATTTGATACTTGTTCGGTTGCTAAATATTAGTAACTCGAAACAGGAGTTACAGAATAAACAGAAACTAGTTGAGGGAGAAATGACGATGTGTGTTGGAAGTGATTCCAAGATTGATATGATCATCATCGCACACTCCCTATACTTTCGGGATTAGTGTTGAACCTAAATAAGTGTTATTTGGTGTTTGCATTGAGCATGAATGTGATTTGATCATGTTTATAGCAATACGGTTATTCATTTAAAGTCAGAGAATAATTGTTGTTCTGTTTACATGAATAAAACCTTCAATGGTCATACACCCAATGAAAATAGTTTGTTGGATCTCGATCATAGTGATACACATATTCATAAAGTTGAAGCCAAAAGATGCAAAGTTAATAATGATAGTGCAACTTATTTGTGGCACTGCCGTTTGGGTCATATCGGTGTAAAGCGCATGAAGAAACTCCATAAAGATGGATTTTTGGAATCACTTGGTTATGAATCACTTGATGCTTGCGAACCGTGTCTTTTGGGCAAGATGACTAAAACTCCGTTCTCCGGAACAATGGAACAAGCTACTGACTTATTGGAAATAATACATACCGATGTATGCGATCCAATGAGTGTTGATGCTCGTGGAAAGTATCGTTATTTTCTGGCCTTCACAAAATGATTTGAGCAGATATGGGTATATCTACTTGATGAAACATAAGTCTGAAATAATTGAAAAGTTCAAAGAATTTCAGAGTGAAGTGGAAAAATCATCGTAACAAGAAAATAAAGTTTCTACGATCTGATCGTGGAGACGAATATTTGAGTTACGAGTTTGGTCTTCAATTAAAACAATGTGGAATAGTTTCACAGCTCACGCCACCTGGAACACCACAACATTATGGTGTGTCCGAACGTCGTAACTGCACTTTATTGGATATGGTGTGATCTATGATGTCTCTTATCGGTTTTACCACTATCGTTTTGGGGTTGTGCATTAGAGACAGTTGCATTCACGTTTAAAAAGGGCACCATCTAAATCCGTTGAGACGACACCGTATGAACTATGGTCTAGCAGTAAACCTAAGCTGTCGTTTCTTAAAGTTTGGAGTTGCGATGCTTATATGAAAATGGTTTTCAACCTGATAAGCTCGAACCCAAATCGGAGAAGTGCGTCTTCATAGAATACCCAAAGGAAACTGTTGGGTACACCTTCTATCACAAATCCAAAGGCAAAACATTCGTTGCTAAGAATGGATCCTTTCTAGAGAAGGAGTTTCTCTCGAAAGAAGTGAGTGGGAGGAAAGTAGAACTTGATGAGCTAATTGTACCTTCTCCCTTATTGGAGAGTAGTTCATCACAGAAATCAGTTCCAGTGATTCCTACACCAATTAGTGAGGAAGTTAATGATGATGATCATGAAACTTCAGATAAAGTTGCTACCAAACCTCGTAGGTCTTCCATAGTAAGATCCACACTAGAGTGGTACGGTAATCATGTTCTGGAAGTCATGTTACTAGACCATGATGAACCTACGAACTATGAGGAAGCGATGATGAGCCCAGATTCCACGAAATGGCTTGAGGCCATAAAATCTGAGATATGATCCATGTATGAGAACAAAGTATGGACTTTGATTGACTTGCTCAATGATCAGCAAGCCATGTTAAATAAATGGATCTTCAAGAGGAAGACGGACCTTGATAGTAGTGTTACTATCTACAAAGCTCGACTTGTTGTGAAAGGTTTTTCAATAAGTTCAAGGTGTTGAATACAATGAGATTTTCTCACTCGTATCGATGCTTAAGTCTGTCTGAATCATGTTAGCAATTACCACATTTTATGAAATCTGGCAAAAGGATGTCAAAACTGCATTCCTTAATAAATATTAAAGAAGAGTTGCATATGATGCAACCAGAAGGTTTTGTCAATCCTAAAGGTGCTAACAAAGTGTGCAAGCTCCAGCAATCCATTTATGGACTGGTGAAAGCCTCTCGGAGTTGGAATATACGCTTTGATGAGTTGATCAAAGCATATGGTTTTATACAGACTTTTTGAAGAAGCCTGTATTTACAAGAAAGTGAGTGGGAGCTCTGTAGCATTTCTAATATTATATGTGGATGACATATTGTTAATTGGAAATGATATGGAAATTCTGGATAGCATGAAAGGATACTTGAATAAGAGTTTTTCAAAGCAAGACCTCGGTGAAGCTGATTACACATTGAGCATCAAGATCTATATAGATAGATTAAGACGCTTGATAAGATTTTTCAATGAGTACATACCTTGATAAATTTTTGAAATAGTTCAAAATGGAACAGTCAAAGAAGGAGTTCTTGCCTGTGTTACAAGGTGTGAAGTTGAGTAAGACTCAAGACCCGACCATTGTAGAAAATAAAAAGAGAATGAAAAGTCATTCCCTATGCCTCAGTCATAGGTTCTATAAAGTATGCTATGCTGTGAACCAGACCTATTGTATACCTTGCTCTGTGTTTGGCAAAGGAATACAATTTTGATCTAATAAGTAGATCACTGGACATGGGTCAAGAATATCCTTAGTGAGGACTAAGGAGATGTTTCTCGATTATGGAGGTGATAAAAGAGCCCGTCGTAAAAGTTACAACAATGCAAGCTTTTACACCAATCCACATGACTCCAAGTCTCAATCTGGATACATATTGAAAGTGGGAGCAATTAGCTAGAGTAGCTCCGTGCAGAGCATTGTGGACATAGAATATTTGCGACATACATACGGCTCTGAATATGACAGACCCGTTGACTAAACTTCTCTCACGAGCAAAACATGATCATACCTTAGTACTCTTTTGGGTGTTAATCACATAGCGATGTGAACTAGATTATTGACTCTAGTTAACCCTTTGGGTGTTGATCACATGATGATGTGAACTATGGGTATTAATCACATGCAGATGTGAATATTGGTGTTAAATCACATAGCAATGTGAACTAGATTATTGACTCTAGTGCAAGTGGGAGACTGAAGGAAATATGCCCTAGAGGCAATAATAAAGTTATTATTTATTTCCTTATTTCATGATAAATGTTTATTATTCATGCTAGAATTGTATTAACTGGAAACATGATACATGTGTGAATACATAGACAAACATATAGTCACTAGTATGCCTCTACTTGACTAGCTCATTAATCAAAGATGGTTATGTTTCCTAACCATAGCCATGTGTTGTCATTTGATTAATGGGATCACATCATTAGGAGAATGATGTGATTGACATGACCCATTCCGTTGGCCTAGCACTTGATCGTTTAGTATATTGCTATTGCTTTCTTCATGACTTATACATGTTCCTGTAACTATGAGATTATGCAACTCCCGTTTACCGGAGGAACACTTTGGGTACTACCAAACTTCACAACGTAACTGGGTGATTATAAAGGAGTACTACAGGTGTCTCCGAAGGTACATGTTGAGTTGGCATATTTCAAGATTAGGTTTTGTCACTCCGATTGTCGGAGAGGTATCTCTGGGCCCTCTCGGTAATGCACATCACTATAAGCCTTGCAAACAATGTGACCAATGAGTTGGTTACGGGATGATGCATTACGTAACGAGTAAAGAGACTTGCCGGTAACGAGATTGAACTAGGTATTGGATACCGACGATCGAATCTCGGGCAAGTAACATACCGATGATAAAAGGAACAACGTATGTTGTTATGCGGGTTGACCGATAAAGATCTTCGTAGAATATGTAGGAGCCAATATGAGCATCCAGGTTCCGCTATTGGTTATTGACCAAGAATAGTTCTAGGTCATGTCTACATAGTTCTCGAACCCGTAGGATCCGCACGCTTAAGGTTTCGATGACAGTTATATTATGAGTTTATGAGTTTTGATGTACCGAAGGAGTTCGGAGTCCCGGATGAGACCGGGGACATGACGAGGAATCTCGAAATGGTTGAGACATAAAGATCGATATATTGGACGACTATATTCGGAGTTCGGAAAGGTTCCGAGTGATTCGGGTATTTTTCGGAGTACCGGAGAGTTACGGGAATTCGCCGGGGAGTATATGGGCCTTATTGGGCCATACGGGAATAGAGGAGAGAGGCCGAAAGGAAGGAGGGGCGCAGCCCCCCTCTGGTCCGAATTGGACAGGGGGTGCAGCCCCCTTTTCCTTCCTCCTCTCCCCCTCTTTCCTTCTCTCCTACTCCAAGAAGGATGGGGGGGAGTCCTACTCCCGGTGGGAGGAGGACTCCTCCTGGCGCGCCCCTCCTGGCCGGCCGAACCCCTCCCCCTGGCTCCTTTATATACGGGGGCAGGGGGGCACCTCTAGGCGGAACAACACAAGTTGATCTACGGATCGTTCCTTAGCCATGTGCGGTGCCCCCCTCCACCATATTCCACCTCGGTCATATCGTCGCGGAGTTTAGGCGAAGCCCTGCGCCAGTAGAGCATCATCATCGTCACCACGTCGTCGTGCTGACGGAACTCATCCCCGAAGCTTTGCTGGATCGGAGCCCAGGGATCGTCATCGAGCTGAACGTGTGCTGAACTCGGAGGTGCCGTACGTTCGGTACTTGGGTCGGTCGGATCGTGAAGACGTACGACTACATCAACCGCGTTGTCATAACGCTTCCGCTTACGGTCTACGAGGGTACGTGGACAACACTCTCTCCTCTCGTTGCTATGCCATCACCATGATCTTGCGTGTACGTAGGAATTTTTTGAAATTACTACGTTCCCCAACAGTGGCATCCGAGCTAGGTTTTATGCGTAGATGTTATATGCACGAGTAGAACACAAGTGAGTTGTGGGCGATATAAGCCATACTTCTTACCAGCATGTCATACTTTGGTTCGGCGGTATTGTGAGATGAAGCGGCCCGGACCGACATTACGCGTACGCTTACGCGAGACTGGTTTCACCGCTACGAGCACTCGTTGCTTAAAGGTGACCAGCGGGTGTCTGTCTCTCTCACTTTAGTTGAACCGAGTGTGGCTACGCCCGGTCCTTGCGAAGGTTAAAACAGCACCAACTTGACAAACTATCGTTGTGGTTTTGATGCGTAGGTAAGAACGGTTCTTGCTAAGCCCGTAGCAGCCACGTAAAATTTTCAACAACAAAGTAGAGGACGTCTAACTTGTTTTTGCAGGGCATGTTGTGATGTGATATGGTCAAGACGTGATGCTATATTTTATTGGATGAGATGATCATGTTTTGTAACCAAAGTTATCGGCAACTGGCTGGAGCCATATGGTTGTCGCTTTATTGTATGAAATGCAAACGCCCTGTAATTGCTTTACTTTATCTCTAAGCGGTAGCGATAGTCGTAGAAGCAATAGATGGCGTAACGACAACGATGCTACGATGGAGATCAAGGTGTCGCGCCGGTGACGATGGTGATCACGACGGTGCTTCGAAGATGGAGATCACAAGCACAAGATGATGATGGCCATATCATATCACTTATATTGATTGCATGTGATGTTTATCCTTTATGCATCTTATCTTGCTTTGATTGACGATAGCATTTTAAGATGATCTCTCACTTAATAATCAAGAAGTGTTCTCCCTGAGTATGCACCGTTGCGAAAGTTCTTTGTGCTGAGACACCACGTGATGATCGGGTGTGATAGGCTCTACGTTCAAATACAACGGGTGCAAAACAGTTGCACACGCGGAATACTCAGGTCATACTTGACGAGCCTAGCATATACAGATATGGCCTCGGAACACAGAGACCGAAAGGTCGAACGTGAATCATATAGTAGATATGATCAACATAGTGATGTTCACCATTGAAACTACTCCATCTCACGTGATGATCGGACATGGTTTAGTTGATTTGGATCACGTGATCACTTAGATGACTAGAGAGATGTCTGTCTAAGTGAGAGTTCTTAAGTAATATGATTAATTGAACTTGAATTTATCATGAACTTAGTCCTGGTAGTATTTTGCAAATTGTGTTATAGATCAATAGCTCGCGTTGTTGCTTCCCTATGTTTTTGCTTCCCTATGTTTTTATATGTGTTCCTAGAGAAAACTATGTTGAAAAATGTTAGTAGCAATGATGCGGACTTGGTCCGTGATCTGAGGTTTATCCTCATTGCTGCACAGAAGAATTATGTCCTTGATGCACCACTAGGTGACAGACCTATTGCAGGAGCAGATGTAGACGTTATGAACGTTTGGCTAGCTTAATATGATGACTACTTGATAGTTTAGTGCACCATGCTTAACAGCTTAGAATCGGGACTTGAAAGATGTTTTGAACGTCATGGACCATATGAGATGTTCCAGGAATTGAAGTTAATATTTCAAGCAAATACCCGAGTTGAGAGATATGAAGTCTCCAACAAGTTCTATTTCTAAAAGATGGAGGAGAATCGCTCAACTAGTGAGCATGTGCTCAGATTGTCTGGGTACTTCAATCGCTTGAATCAAGTGGGAGTTAATCTTCCAGATAAGATAGTGATTGACAGAATTCTCTAGTCACCATCACCAAGTTAGTAGAACTTCGTGATGAACTATAGTATGCAAGGGATGACGAAAATGATTCCCGAGATCTTCGTAATGTTGAAATCGACGAAGGTAGAAATCAAGAAAGAGCATCAAGTGTTGATGGTTGACAAGATCACTAATTTCAAGAAAAGGGCAAAGGGAAAGAAAGGAAACTTCAAGTAGAATGACAAGCAAGTTGTCAGTCCCGCGAAGAAGCCCAAAGCTGGACCAAAGCCTGAAACTGAGTGATTATATTGCAAAGGAAATGGTCACTAGAAGCGGAAATGCCCTGAATATTTGGTGGATAAGAAGGATGGCAAAGTGAACAAGGGTATATTTGATATACATGTTATTGATGTATACTTTACTAGTGTTTATAGTAGCCCCTGGGTATTTGATACTTGTTCGGTTGCTAAATATTAGTAACTCGAAACAGGAGTTACAGAATAAACAGAAACTAGTTGAGGGAGAAATGATGATGTGTGTTGGAAGTGGTTCCAAGATTGATATGATCATCATCGCACACTCCCTATACTTTCGGGATTAGTGTTGAACCTAAATAAGTGTTATTTGGTGTTTGCGTTGAGCATGAATGTGATTTGATCATGTTTATAGCAATACGGTTATTCATTTAAAGTCAGAGAATAATTGTTGTTCTGTTTACTAGATCGATATGTTGGAAGACTATATTTGGAGTTCGGAAATGTTCCGAGTGATTCGGGTATTTTTCGGAGTACCGGAGAGTTACGGGAATTCGCCGGGGAGTATATGGGCCTTATTGGGCCATACAGGAATAGAGGAGAGAGGCCGAAAGGAAGGAGGGGCGCAGCCCCCTCTGGTCCGAATTGGACAAGGGGTGCAGCCCCCTTTTCCTTCCTCCTCTCCCCCTCTTTCCTTCTCTCCTACTCCAACAAGGAAGGGGGGGAGTCCTACTCCCGGTGGGAGGAGGACTCCTCCTGGCACGCCCCTCCTGGCCGGCCGAACCCCTCCCCCTAGCTCCTTTATATACGGGGGCAGGGGGGCACCTCTAGGCGGAACAACACAAGTTGATCTACGGATCGTTCCTTAGCCGTGTGCGGTGCCCCCCTCCACCATATTCCACCTCGGTCATATCGTCGCGGAGTTTAGGCGAATTCCTGTGCCGGTAGAGCATCATCATCGTCACCACGTCGTCGTTTTGACGGAACTCATCCCCGAAGCTTTGCTGGATCGGAGCCCGGGGATCGTCATCGAGCTGAACGTGTGCTGAACTCGGAGGTGCCGTACGTTCGGTACTTGGATCGGTCGGATCGTGAAGACGTACGACTACATCAACTGCGTTGTCATAACGCTTCCGCTTACGGTCTACGAGGGTACGTGGACAACACTCTCTCCTCTCGTTGCTATGCCATCACCATCATCTTGCGTGTACGTAGGAAATTTTTTGAAATTACTACGTTCCCCAACATTTATAGCCCGCTAACCCAAGGCCCGTTACGCCCTATCCGAATTAGGTCCAGTAGTGTCATCTGGGCCATCCAATATGATTCCAGCCCGTTTTCCCTTCTGACCCATGTATGGCCCATGACGCCTTTTGGCCCATATGAGGCCCTATGTAACTCTTGGCCTATTAAGGGCCCATGGTGAAACTGGCCCGCAATGAAGAGTGTATCACTTTAGACCCATTAACGACCCGTGGTGAAACTGGCCCGTAATGAACAGTGTATCACTTTATACCCATTAAGGGCCCGTTATTCAGTTGGGCCATTTCCAGCCCATGTTATCTTTCGGCCTTCTCAAAGCCCATTTATTCTTGGGCTCATTTCGAGCATTCGTTTACTTACGGCCCATTACTGTCATTTTCTGCTTGTGGGCCAAATTTAGCCCATGGTTACAGTCGGCCCATTTGTGGTCCATTAATACATTGGGTCGTTTTCCTAGCGTCATCAAATACAGCCTACTAACAATGTCCCGTTATGGTCGGCCCATGAACGGACGATTCCAACTCTAGCCCGTTTATGGCCATAATGCGGCCTGTTATTGGCCCATGTTTGGCCAATCGATCATACAGCCCGTATAAGGCCCATTGATGATACGGCCCGTAGAAGGCCCATTGTTTCTATGGCCCGTAGAAGGCCCAATGTTTCTACGGCCCGTAGAAGGACAATTGTTTCTACGGCCCGGAGAAGGCCCACTGTTTCTACGGGCCGTAGGAGGCCCAGTGTCACTACAGTAAATATTAGCCCATGGTTATTGTGGCCTAGTTTTAAAAAATAGGTTATTGCAGCCACTAGCAAACCGCGAAAAAAGAACTGCATTGACTACAAGCAAACAAATAAACAAGACAACAAGGAAATAAATAAGCAAGCAACTTATGCTAGGCTATCACGGCTATTACACATATTACATCGACTGGGCATCAAAGTTCGCCACCAGTGCAAATATAGGGAACATAGCAGCATATAAACGCCGCAACAAAACAAGTCCAGAATTGAAACCACTTCAGAAGAGTTCAAGAAACAATATCCTGGGTAGCCATAATGCTGGCAAGATGCTTAGCAAGCTTATTAACTTTCTCTTGTTTGGAGCTTAAATCCTCAGTTGCTTGCTATTGCACAAGAAAGTACGCATCTGAATTCTGCAGGGACTTCCTCAGTCCTTCGTCTTCTTGCCGCAGCACAGCTGATTGATGCCTTTCAACTTGTAGCTGAGACTAAAGAAGCCGAAGTGATTCAGGCAGCGAGTTCGAAGAGCTTGTGCCAGCGGTACTGGCCAGTAACTCGAACACTACAACGCAGGACTGTGGGGTTTTCTCACTGTTTACAAGATCATTTTTATCACCTTTCTTGGAGACCAACAGGGTTGTCTCACTATCTTGAACCTTATCTGCATTACTTTCTCTACCATTGCATAGTGGGGTGCTCTTCTCCAATATTGTGTTTGCATATTACAAGAGAAACAAGCAGACACATCACAGGTTTAGCTTGTAGTATACCAAACTCATTTTGGTAAACCGGTTCAGTAGTAAGGTGGACAGGATAACAGCATGAAACAGACATATATCTATGTACTATGGTCACTGTATTGTCCATATCATTCTAGTTTATGTTCCCTAATCAAGATAGAGACACAGTTCAACTCATATATTTTTAAGACACAGCTGCATAGACAGAATATAAGTGTGATAAACTACACAGCATTGGCAGCACTTGTAATGTGCATCACATGAGAACATAACTGTTTATACAACTTAAACTGAAATCAACATAGAGCAAGAAGTTAGAACAGCAATCCAGTTAAAGAAGTAGGTTTAAAACATACCTGTTGCGCCATTGGAGTTTCAATTGGATCCTTCAAATTCGAAAGTAGTTGGTATGAGTAAATACAGTGATGCAACAGCAAAGGAGTATGGAACATAGCTACGGAATCTGACCTAAGAACAGTTGCTCTTCTGCTTTAAACATGGAGTTTGGGTTAGCTGTGGTGGTCTTCGTGCTTTGGGCACTGCAGTAGCTTTAGAAACTGCTCGTGTGGGGGTACTCTATGGTGGACATGGTGCTTTGTCAACTATAAGTGGGTTACTATCCGCTGGGGTTGCGGTTAGATGGGCTGTAGCTGGTTCTCTGCCCAACGGTGTAAGTGTGCAATCTGGAAGAGTCTCGATTATGTCTGGTGGGTCTAGTTTGTGGGCCAGTACAACCATGGTTCTATCTGCATCGATGGGTAGCACTGTCTTTTGTGAAGAACGGGTTTTTGCTCCCTTAGATACTGCCATCACCCCCTCCAATTCAAATGGATGATAAACAAGAAAAGAAATTGAACCTACAGACATTGTATGATAGATGATGTGGTAATTCACATATATGTTCTCTAACCAAACAGGACAGCATGACACAATTTCACATATATGATGCCTAACTAAACAGGATAGCATGACATAGTTTCAGATATATGATGGATAACTTAACATGATATAATGGCATAATTCAACATATGATGAGTACCTAGATAGGATGACATGACAAAACTATATGATGTCTTTCTAAAATAGGTTGGGATGAAATAATTCACATACATGTTGTCTAAGTATACAGGATGGCATGATATAATTGACATAATTGATTCATACACTAAGCAGCTGGCACTCGCATGTATGATCACTAAACTAAGCAGATAGAATTCAATATTGTGCATATGATGTCTAAACTAAGCAATGCAAGACACCATATGCATCATATGAGAAATATAAACATTGCAACTTAGAGCATACACCTCAGGTGGGATATAGGACTGGTCATCTGTCTCTGAATCCTCCTCTGAGGAGCTCCCTGTAACCATCGAGATATATGCTTCAACATGTACCATTGTCTGCTCTGAAGACCTTGTTTTCACTCCAGATTTTTCCATAACTGGCTCAAATGGCTGATACACATGAAGAGTAGTTCAATATACATAGATTGTCGACAAATGGAATACGTAATGAAAAAAAAGATGGCATGAGATAATTCACATATGTGATGCCTAGATCCATGGCGGTGCATAATTCACATATATGATAACTGGCTGAACAACATGGCATTGCATAATTCACATATCTAATATAGAAAGCAAACATGAAGCATTCACACAAAGCATGTCTAATCTAAGCAGATGGCATGGCAATGCAAGACACCATATGCATGATATGAGCAATATAACCCAGCCAAGTTAGAGCATGCACCTCGGGGGGGGGGGATACGACTGGTCATCTCTCTCTGAATCCTCCTCTGAGGAGCTATCTGTAACCAGCAAGAAATCTGCATCGACAGGTAGCACTGACTGCTTAGAAGACCTTGTTTTCACTCCAGATTTTCCCTTGACCGAATCAAATGGCTGATGCACAGGAAGAGTAGATGAATGTATAAACATTGTTGACAAATGGAATACATTATGGAAAAAAATATGGCACGATACAATTCACATATACGATGACTGGCTAAACAGGATGGCATTGCATGATTCACGTATATGATGCCTGGCTAAAGAAGATGGCATTGCATAATTCCCATATACTCCCTCCGTTCCTAAATATTTGTCTTTTTAGAGATTTCAAAAGGACTACCACATACGGATGTATATAGACATATTTTAGAGTGTAGATTCACTCATTTTGTTCCATATGTAGTCACTTGTTGAAATCTCTAAAAAGACAAATATTTAGGAATGGTGGGAGTATGATATAGAAACCAAACAGGTGGCATTCACACAAAGCAAATCTAAACTAAGCTGATGGCATATAAGATGTATAATGTAAGCAATGCAAGGCTCCATATGCATGATATGACCAACATCAGCATGCCAGGTTAGACCAAACACCTCAGGTGGTAAACAGGCATGGTCGGCTCCTTCTGAATCTCCATCTGAACAGTTATCTTCCTCTGTAATACAATTTGGAAATGCAGGAGAGGGGGGCACTTCGCCCACCATGGAGCAGCGTCTGCATGACATTATATTCGCACGCAACGGTCTTCTCTTTTTCTCTACATGTTCAGTACGATTGTGTACAATATCTGACATGCATAATAAAAAATAGTTAGATTTTGTAAGGCCTAAGGGGTGCATGCAAAAATCAAGACTGATGGTAGCAAACGAGTGGATGGATCCAAAACTAATGATAGCAAGTAGATTATAGCTTCAGTTTAAAAAGATAGACAATGGATCATCTATTGTTTGTTGCCCACCCAACATGAACCACATAGAAGACCCTAGATGAACCAGATAGTAGACATATACTATTCGTTGCTGGCTCGATATGAGACCCATGGGAAATTCAAAACTCAAGATTGAACAATAAAGTAGCAGGTAATAATAACTGATGTATAACGTAAGCAAACACGAAAGACTGCGACCTCTCTTCCGGAACTGTGTAGTCCTCAGGTTCATCTGCTCAGTCGATGATGGTAATCCAGTTGGCGTGGCTGCCGGCAACAGGGAAGATGATCTGAGGCGGCGAAAGAAAGTATGTAGGGGGGATCTCTGCTGCAGTGAACGCTTCTGTCGATGGTGCACCTCAGGTGAGGTGGATGACGGCACGGCAGGAGCAGGACATAACACACAGAGTTTTCTTTGACGCCAATCTGAAATTGAAGTAAATCTGTAAGGGCTCCATAGAATTGGAGGATTCTATAAACGCAGGGACATGAAAAACACAGGAATAGGATATGAATGCACATGCAAAACAGAGCATTTGGAAACATAGGATTTCAGTCAACCTGGGTGTTTGGCTCACATGAATTGGAAGAACAGAGGAATGGAGAAACAAAGTGATGCAACGAGTGTACAACCTCTTTGGCATAGCCTTGTGGACCTCAGCATCATTGGGTTGGACGTGGAGGATGGTGATGATGCCGGTGTGACTGTTGGAGGGGGGGAAGAAGATCTGAGGCCTCTAGAAACGGCACCGAGGGTACTGCTCCGCTGTGATGGACGATTCCGTCGTTGGAGCAGCTCCGCTAAGGTGTACGGCGACGAGGCTGAAGCATGACAAGAGAGACAACTTTAATCTGAAGTGGGACCCTAATATCATCTGCAATAGATGATGTAAAATACATCACCAAAAAGTGCTAGATGTAAAACGCATTAGCCGCGCCACGGTCGCTCCGACAGATGCTGTAAGTACTGTTCACTCTGAACTTAACTGAAGAAAATGAACTTCACAGTCAAAACTGAATTTTACTGTCGAAACTGATTGAACTAGTAACAAAGCATTGCAATAGATGTTTAGGGCGTTCGAGCACTAGTAGCAGAGAAGTAGTGATCTAAATCAGCAGACGCTCGAGCAGGGAACGCACTAGCAGAGAGCAAGTCGTGTAGTAGCACTGCGAGGGAGTGCTAAAGCAGCAACTCATGTAGCTGCCGGAGGTCGTGTAGCAGCAGCAGCGCAAGCGAGAGCAAGAGCAGAGCAGCAGCACGAACGAAAGCAGGAGCAGTGCAGCAGCGCGACCGACAGCAAGAGCATAGCCGCAGCGCGAGCGAGAGCCGGAGCAGCTGCAGCTAGTGCCATTGTGGAAGTCGCCGCGGAGGAAGCAACGACATGGGGGAGAGACGTCGTGGATGATGTGGCCAGCGACGGCGCCGTTGATGGAGACGCCATGTCTGCTCGGTATCGAGCACCGGCAGCCCCGTGAGATCGAATAAAAGATAACATGCAGTGGTGAGCGCAGAATCTCCTTGGTGGTGCCGAGTTGGCCTGGGCTTCATCGGAGGAATTGGTGAGGGTGCTGCGGTTCCGGTGGGGTAGGTCAAGACGGTGCTGTGGGGATTGAGGTGGCACGATAGACGAGGCGAACGTCGGGGCAGCTCCTTGGAGGTGGAGGACGGGGCGGCTGATCCGGCCGGACGACGAGATCGACAACGGATCCTCATACGGTGCGGTGGATGAGGGACGGCGAGCTGTTGTGGTGGACGACGTAGTCGGGGAAGAGTCTCCGGCTGGGCGGCGGTCGGGAGGATGACGGAGGAGCATGGGGTTTCGCGGGTTTTGGCAGCCTCGGTGTACGAATGGGGGGATGACGCAGGGGGAGGGGGGAGCCAAGCTTAGGGACACGCTTGTCCGAAATGTAGGGTAAGTTACCAGCGTACCCCACCGGTTTTGACACCGCGACATGGAGCTTCATTTCTGGCTGAGGGGTAGAAGGGGGATTTCGTGTGTCTGGGCTGCGGGAGCGATTTCGCATGAGGAGGGAGTTCTTGCACGCGTCCAAATTTCGGGATAACAAGGCGCGGCGCGGGTTGAAGAAGCGGGAGTTTCAAAGCAGGTGAGACAAAAGGTACTCGAGCTTGAAAATTTCAGGATAACAAGGTGCGGATTCCTTGTTCGGCAAAACAAACTTAACGTGTAAAAAAATCATACAAGACACAAGAGAGTCATGTCCTCTTTTACTATATTGCTATAGATGCCATTGAAAAAACTACAAGAAAAATGTAAAAAAATCGGGAAAACAAGATTACCCTGCACAGTACCAAATCGATTCTCACTTCCCTCAACAACAACAAATAACAAATCAATTCCCACCAAAGAAAGAGTAATGTCCCTTTTTATATGATTACAGATGCCATGATCTCGAATTTCAATTTTTGAATCCACGTTATGTTGAATTTGAATATATCATTAGGTGACCTTGCGGTTTATAATTGATGTAGTCGTACATTTTGATCTTCCATCATATATGAACATTTTACTCCACCATGTGAACATATATATTGTGGTCTACCATATGGACTAAATTGGAATCAATTTTCCTTATTTGAATACGATTGTTATCAAGTTATACAATAATTTAAATATTATCTCGATAAAAAAAGACATGCATATAGCAGTAATCATATTTCACTATGAACTACATGTTCCATACGCTCTCCAATTCAAATATTTGTATCCATTTTATGTTGAATTCAAATCATTCTAGGTAGCGAGATGTTCGGGATAATCTAAACCCTGTTTTCATACGTATAATATTTGGCTGAATTGGGACAAGTTTTGGTATAAGCCTCTTGCAAAACCAGAGATTCTCTCAACAATCCTCGTGGTTCCGAGAGGGGACGTGTCACCTTTGTGTGCGAAACGATATACGCTGCCTCCCCTGATTTTATTTACAGAGGCAACATAGAACTATATGAGTGCCCTGTTAAATTTTGGAATTATTTCGGGTTCATTTGGCCTTTTTATACACTAATTGAGTTTCTGGACTTTTAATGTGCATAATCTAAATATGAATTGCATGCACATGCTCCGGTGCACCAAAGTGGGTTGAAAAATCACATGTGTGTCCTTGGTTGAATTTCTAGGTCCCATGGAAGAAATGAGAATGAACTTCAAACATCTAGGCGTCATGACTCTACCGAGAACATCGAGAAACTTAGATTTTAACTTCATGTAAATCCAAAACTCGGCTGAAAATCATGAAACTTGGCATGGTGTCATGTCATGGCACTAACATGTTGTGGTAAAAAATTGAGCCGATTTGGAAGCTCGTGGTTCTAAGAGGGAACGTGTCACCTTTGGTCATTTAATGTGCATAAGTCAAATTTGAACTACAAGCACATCCTCTCGTGCACCAAAGTTGGTTGAAAAATCACATTTGTGTCCTCGGGTGAATTTCTAGGTCCCATGCAAGAAATGAGAATAAAATTAAAACATATGGGCATCGTGGCTCGGCCGAGAACATTGAGAAACTTGGTTTTAAAATTCTTGTAAATCCAAAACACGTCTGAAAATCATGAAACTTGGCATGGATTTCATGTCATGGTACTACCATGTTGTGGTAAAAAAATGGCCGAATAGGAACAGATTTTGGTATAAGCTTCTTGCAAACCGAAGCTTCTCTCAAGAAGGCTCGTGGTTCTGAGAGGGAACGTGTCACCTTTGAGTGTGAAACGATATACGTTGTCCCCCTTGAGTTTATTTACAAAGGCAACATAGAACTACATGAGTGCCCTATTAAATTTTGGAATTATTCCGGCTTCGTTTGGCCTTATTTACACATTAATTGAGTTTTTGGTCATTTAATGTGCATAATTCAAATTTGAACTACAAGCACGTGCTCCCGTGCACCAAAGTTGGTTGAAAAATCACATTTGTGTCCTCGGGTGAATTTCTACTCCCATGCAAAAAATGAGAATAAGATTCAAACATCTGGGTATCGTGGCTCGGTCGGGAACATTGAGAAACTTGGTTTTAAAATCATGAAACTTGGCATGGTGTCATGTCATGGTAGTACCATGTCATGGTAAAAAAATTGGCCGAATAGGAAGAAATTTTGGCATAAGCTTCTTGCAAATCAGAGCTTCTCTCAAGAAGGCTCGTGGTTCTGGGAGGGAACGTGTCACCTTTGTGTGCATAATTCAAATTTGAAATACAAGCACATGTTCTAGTGCACCAAAGTTGGTTGAAAAATCACATGTGTGTCCTCGGGTATATTTCTAGGTTCCATGCAAGAAATGGGAATGAAATTCAAAATTCTGGGCGTCGTGGCTGGGTTGGAAACATTGAGAAACTTAGTTTTTTAATTCCTGTAAATCCAAAACACGCATGAAAATAATGAAACTTGGCTTGGTGCCATGACATGGCACCAACATGCTGTGGTGAATTTGCAGTCTGATTTGCAAAGGCGCACACATTAACAATCAACAAAGTCATTTTGGAACAAGTGTTGTCACGTTACAATCGTAAACACAAGTATTATTGAAACCGTGGGCGTTCTACTTACTAGTACCATTTACGTGCCGCCACGCGTCCCCATTTTTTATTAGCTAGGAGGCGCCATGCAGGGTAGCTATTTGAGTACGAGAGGCGTGCGATCAGACCCCTGCGCGTGCTTATCAGGAGGAGAGCCCTTTGACCTCCATCTGCCGTCCACCTCTCTCCCAAGGTCCCCATTAATGGCGCCCGAGCCTCTGTTTAATGGCATGGCTATGTGTCACTCGACTGATATTTAAGAAAATATGAAAGCACGGATCTTGATGTAAGATCCGACAGACCTATATAGCATCTACTACGACTTATAGCAAGACTGATGAATATATAAGGACGATTTTTTTATCAAAGAAGGGCTTGCCCCTTCCGATTTTCATTACTGAAAACCACCACAATTCACAAGAAGTTCAGCACAACTCCAGCATAACACGAAGGAATAAAAGCTACTCCCTCCGTCCCATAATATAAGACGCTTTTTGACACTAGTATAGTGTCAAAAAACGTCTTACATTATGAGACGGAGGGAGTACCAGATTGAAATCGCAACATCCTAAGAGGCCAACAAAGGCCAAACATCCGCGCTAGAACCCAACATTTCACAACCGACAACACAATCCACATCCTAAACCAATTATTACATCAAAAGAAACCAGGAAACTGAAGGAAGCCCAGCAGCAACTAGAAGAATAGCAACACCAGGGTCGCCACAGCAAGAGTTTTCTTCATTCCAGCCTCGCAACATTGATCTTCCACAGAAAGATAAGGATGATTAATTGTCTTACATAATTAAAAAGATAATTAAAAAAGCCACATGTGGCTACGCCTGAAATACACAAGGGCGAAAGAAGAAGGAAGACAAGGATCTGGCTCGCTGATCTCTACTTTCTTGATGCGTTGCTGCAGGCCACGGGAACTAGTCTCCACGGCGAGCGGCGATGAGCTCTTTCGTGTCCTCAAGACGCTGCTTGAGAACATCTGCGGATTCCTCCACCAGCCTTTGGCGCTTGTTGCGGAGCATGTCATTCTCGTCCATAAGTTTCTTGATGATGACGCCAGTCCTCTTCAATAAGGCACTGGTCTCCTCCTGCTAGTCTGCACTTCGGACGATCTTCTCCCTCAGCAGGTTGCGCTCAGCCCGGAGCCTCTCATTACCCTCCCTTAGTTGCCAGATGACGCTGGTAGACTGTTCAAACGAGGCTTTCACATCATCCTGCAACCTCGCTAAGCCGGAGATCTGATCCATCTGGCTATGGACCATCGCATGCATGCGCCTGTAACAGTCGTCGCCTGCCCGCGAAAATTTTTCCCAGGCCGCCGCAGCGCGGCGGGACATCTCTGCTGCATTCGTGGCACGGCGGCACATCCCTGCTGCTTCCGCGGCGCGGCCGGGCCAGTCTGCTACATCGACGGCGCGACGGGACCTCCGTGCTGCTTCAGTAGCGCGGCGGGACCTCTGTGCTGCTACTTCCGCGCGGCGGGACATGTCGGCTGCTCTCGCAGCGAGGCGGGGCATCTCTCATGCTTCCGCTTCCATGCTCGCCTCTCCCTGGTGGCAATCTCTCGACCCAGAACTCACGCTGGCCATGGCAGACGCAAGGGAAGGATGCTGAATGACTTGTTTGTTTTTGTGGATGAGGAGTTGAGGAGGAATGTGCAGTCATCTTGGCATACTAGTATTTATAACCGAGTACTAATACGCTCCTAAGTGGGAAACCGTTTAGGTTGTGATCGGTGTGAACAGGTTTGGAATTCAGTATAGCATGGTACTAATACGCTCCTAAGTGGGAAACCGTTTAGGTTGTGATCAGTGTGAATAGGTCTGCAATATAGCATGGAGTAATTTGGAATGTGACGAGACGCAAGCTAAAAATTTATAAATACCCGCGTGGTGAGCTCTAGGCTAGTCCTTTTTTCAGACGCATTAAACCTATCTCTCGGGACTTCTTGCACACACCATCGTGCCACCCACAAAAACTTGTACTCTGAGTTTAGTAGTACGTTATACAGGAAGAGAAGAGGTGCACGCACGCACTCGTCCTCTCACACACGTGTCTGTTTTTTCTCGAAAAGTAGGATGATGACCCCCGACCTCTGCATCTGGGAGTCACACACGCATCTGTAGCTACGAATTGTAGTGTTTTCAACCATCCGATTGGCTCTATCATGGATGTACCTATATACTAAAACATGTCTAGATACATCTATATTTTGACAAATGGAAGGCATGTATTGTGGAACGGAGGGAGTGCTTGTCATCAAAATGGATAAAAAGGGACGTATCTAGAACTAAAATACGTCTACATACATCTCCTTTTATCCATTTTGATGAAGAGTAGTACTTCTTACCCAAAGGAACTTTATATCCAACAGACACAAAATATCCGTTCGACTATTGGAAATTACTGATCTGATGTCGAAGTAATTGCTGCATCGCCACCAAAACCCACCATTTCTTAAGCTAAAGTAGACCAAGGTAATCCCTATATTAGCATATTACTAAGATAAACAGAAGGCACTATCGAAACATTTAGGACGTGATCTTGTCAATCTGAATGTGGAGGGACACAAGCTTAGCCCCGACCAGCAGCTTGGGCGGAACTGTCAAGAAGGTCAGCTCCTACACGTCGACGTCGCCGGGATCCTTGCTGCTTGTCACCTCCATTTCCACCTCGACGGCGTCGGTCGTGCCTTTGGGCTCCCCCGGTGGGCCGTTCGCCCACAGCTTGGCCCAGTAGTGCGGCAGTGGGACGCCCCCGCTCTGATGCAGACGACCGACACGACGATAGGCGCGCCGATGTCAAGCACGCCGCCGACCAAGAAAAACGCGTGGCAGTCCTCCTCCACGAACAGCAAGAGCCGTGGCTCCGACAGTGGCACTTGCAGCTGGAGCACCTTGCCGTACTGGATCATGTGCACGGGCATGGGATGCACGTTGCTGACGTGGTGGTAGAGCGCCGGTGGTGGGCCTTTGTAGCCGCAGACGGGCACGGGGCATATGTAGGGTGCGAGCGGACACACGCTCTAGTGATCGGCGAGCTTGTGGTAAGTGACATAGAGCACACAACCTTCGTGCGGGCACTCCACCCTCAGCAACGAAACGACGGCGTCCACCGCCATGTTCCGCACGTCGATGCCACCGCCGCGCTCGCACTTCTGGCACTGCTGCTGGTTCCCGGGGCGCTCGACGCAGCAGTCCGAGCTGGCCAGGTGCCCTCCCTTGCACTGCAGAAATCAATCGAACAACACATCAATCAGGAAACCTGCACCTTGCTCAATCAGCCGAATGGACGAGGTGTATTCGAACCTCATACACTAGAGGCGTCAAGGGGCGGAGGCACAAGGGGCAGTGGAGCACGGTGAGGTCAATTGAGACCTTAGTGAGATCTCTCGTCGATTCCTGTTCCGTCTGCATGATCTCGCCCTCCTGATGCACAACCATCTCTCGCTTGGGCCGGGGCATTACAAAGCTTTACCATCACATATTTTATACTCTGTGCATAACTGTCCTCCTGCATACCAAGGAAGGTAGTAGTTTGAGTTTTCTGGACAAATTTGCCCCTGCGCATGAGTAAGCTGCATAAATATCGACAGTAAATGCGCATGCAATGGTTGGCTGGTCCTCCTTCCTTTTCGCTTGAGTTGGCTTCCCCAGGCAGTCAAGCCGCATCGGTGCTGCATGCTTTTGCCTGTAGCCATTTTCTGCTTTGGAAACTGGTGCGATTAATGGGGGCAGAACTAATCGAGCGGGGGCACATATGGAAACCAACACGGACGCGCAGACTAATCTGAGAAAAACAAGAAAAAGTTATACGCAAAGTAAAAGGAATCGGAGGGAGTACTACTTCAAGGTGCATTAAATCAACACATGCAAGTATCAAAAGGAGAGTCACGGCATGCATGCATGCGTTGTCATTAATGCATCAGTAACCCTAAAATATTGAAATATATCAAGTGCAGTGCTTTGATGTGTCGCGTCAACTCGTACATCAACGAGAAGTTTGATTATCCTCTCCCTCGCGGACTTAACTGCACCTGCCTTTGGCTGTATGACAGGTTGTCCACACACCTGTCGGTCCCACATGTCATACACGCAAAGACAGGAGCGTCCCTCCCTCGCCCATGAGCGTGGTGGCTGGCAAGACTAGGAGAAGCTTTTGCTACACGCTCTCCCTCCCGCACGCGGTGGAGATGTAGCAATTCAATCGGTGTCAGATGGCCAGAAGCGTACTGTAGTACTCCTCCAGTGCAGTAGTACACCATCATTGTTTGACTTCCCGAAGAGGCGAAGAGCCAAGCGCAGCCCAGACGCTCGTGTGGCAGTTTCATGTGTAGATTAGTCTAGATAGCATGTACCGTGCCTGTAAGCTTAAAATCGTTGGGGTCGGCTCCATGCTATGTGGCCGTCTCGAAGTTTTTAAAAAAAATTAAAATAGTCTTCTGGCCCTACCTGTCACCCTGGTGATTGTAGTTTGCACGCTCATCTGGTCAAGACAGGAACATATATTTTAATTTGTTTTTTTAAAGGGGGGACTCCCCGGCCTCTGCATCAGAACGATGCATACGGCCACATATATTTTAATTTGTGGTGGGTAAATGTTAGAGGTTGCAGCAAATATATTGTACATTGCGGGTCTTTCAGCCAAGTTTAGAGGCAAGCATGTGGGGCCAGTGCTATGATGTGTCACGTCAACTCGTAGAACGAGGAGAAGCTTGATTTTACTACACGCCTTCTCCCCCGCCCATGTGCGCTGTTGCTCGCAAACGAGGACAGGCTTTTGCTTAGTAGTACTTCTACAACAAGCTATCCGTCCCATTCGCGGTGGACGGACATGCAGCAGTGGATTCAACACTGTAGAAGCAGTAGTAGTAACATCATTGTTTGTCTTCTCGAAGAGGCGAAGAGCCAAGCGCAAACCGAATGTTGCAGTTGCGAACATTGGAGCACGCATATAGCCAGGCTCTTGCATGAGACAAAATTGCTATGTGAGCCCAGTGTTGTACTAGTACGTACAACTACTTGCTAGTATAGCCCTGTAAACCAGAAAGGAGTATTTGCCCTTCTAGAGATTTCAACAAGTGACTAGACTACACCGAGATGGAGTACATATGGAGCAAAATGAGTGAATCTGCACCATAAATAAATACGTACTAGTTCTATCAATTTCCTCACCGAGGTGCACAATATTGAGTATACTGACTAGTCTCTTTTTGACACGCGTTTACGTTTTTTTGACACAGTACAGACGCAAGCGCTCATATACACGCGCATACACTCACCCCTATGAATGCACACACGCACGGCACTATCATCTTGAAATTTACGAAGTCACCATAGGCACCTCGTTGTCGACGGGTCCATAGGTGCTTGAATGCCAAGGAGGAAGAGGGTAGCGGTTCCCGAGACGTTAAACGGTCATTGATGCATCCTCAATTACATGCAGAGGGAATTAATTAGAGAAGCGGACTAGAGCCAGCACGATGTGAATGCAACAGAGTTTGGACTCTCATATAATAAAGGCGCCCCACCACTCCAATCCATCTACTCCCAAGTCTCTGCGCAACACTGCTCACTCCAATCCAAGACCAAGTGACCAGAAGCCACAAGAACCTATGGAGGCGATGGACGCGAGCGGCAGTCGGCTGTGCCAAATCATCCAAGGCGCTGGCCTGTGGCCCCGCACCATGCAGCGTTTCCAGACGGTGCTGGCGACCGCGGGCATCGTAGCCCTCGCCGACGCTGGCTTCGCCTCTCTTATGGATGACATGATGGTCAACTCCATCCGCAAGTTCACCGCCGTCAAGAAGCGCGCGGACGACCTTGCCGTACTGCTCCAGCCCACGCGCCCAAGCTCCTCATTGCCTGCCACCCTCATCGGCCTACATGGTGACGAACTCTTTCAAGCCCTGGTGGCCCTGCAAGTGTCGGAGGTCGCGACGAAGAATGTGCACCTCGAGGCCGCGCTCGCCACGCAGCGCCTCGCCATGCAAGAAACCGCCGACCTACACATCCACGTCTACGAGGAAATCGTCTACCTAGGCCACTATAAGGCAAGCGAGGACAGAAAGACGTTGGCCTTCTTCCAGCGGCTGGAATCTTTGGACGCCATTGTTCATAAGCACGTCGACCTGGCCACGAAAGCCGCTGCTACTTAGGCGTCGTTCGGTGGGCCGGCGCCCTGAGTCAAGGAGGTGGACGTCGTTGATGGATGCATCTCTTCTTCTTACCTCCTGTAACCAGCACTGCATCGCCTCGTGGCCTTAATGTTTTATTAGTATAGTACTCCCTCCTTTCCCAAATATAAGTCTTTCTAAAGATTCCAGCAAGCGACTACTACATACGGAGCAAAATGAGTGAATCTACACTCTAAACTATGTCTTCATACATCTGTATGCTGTATTCATTTTGAACTAGTATCTAAAAAGGCTTATATTTATGAATGGAGGGAGTATATGGCATTTTTTATTCTATACGTAACGTTTTCACTGTGAGGTGGGGCCGCAGTTGAGCAAACCCACCCCACCCATCGGGCGTCGGCCGAGTTTAGAATTAGAAGAGAGAAACGAGGGAGGAGAGCTAGCTGTAGCATGGACGTTGTTGTCAGATGGGACTCGTGTTTATAGAATAGGAGTACTAAGCACTCGTTCCTCTTTTTTTGGAGGGAAAAATTAGTCGTATGTCTAGTACCACTAGTTGGGTGCGTGCGACCTATAGCTGTCATCACTTTAGGTCTCCTTTTCGAACCGAGGCTACGCTTCACAATACATATTTTTTCACGCATTTATCCTCCTATATGTACTCCTAGGCTATTTCCACGTGCTCCCATTCACCGACATGTGGGACATAGATCATCTGGGTCGTAGTGCATGCACGACTCGGAGCATATGCCGGGGTACTTTACATTTCAGACCTCACGAATTACATGCAAACCCCCCGTAGAAGAATAAATAAATCAATGAATTACTACATGAAACCGGATTATTTTCATGGAAACCGGAGCACGTTCATTAAATTTTGGACATAACACGTTTACAAAAAATGACCGGACCTAAACTAGTCCAAGGGCCTCTTTGATTTTTCCCGAAAAAAGGGCCTCTTTGATTCGCAGGATACTAAAAACACAGGAATGGGGAAAGTATGATGGCGATGAACCGAGACGAGGAGAACTCTAACTCAGTTAGAGGTTAGAGTTAGATTCTAACCCTGAACTAACTCTAAACCAAAGAGGTGTATGGATGGCTGGGTTAGATTGACAATAAATGCTCTATCTCAATGATTTGACTACTTTGGACCCTATTTTTAGTGAGACTAAAATAAGTCCCTTGGATCCAAGCACCCTCTTGGTGTGGTCGGCTCTTCTGTGGCCTCCCCCCGCTCACAATTGACATAAACGAACTATCTATACAAATCAAGCATGCAAAACATGATAATTTTTACTTTCTCCATACAAATGAGATATCCCACTTAAACATACAAGTCGTCAATCAAGCTTCACAAAATAAAAAAACACTTCATGAAACAAAGAATGAGCTAACTCATCACGGAAGTCGTTCATGATAGGGAGGGAGCCCGGAGCCCCTCACGCACCGAGGGAGGAGCTCGCCATCGTTGCTCTGGAGGAAGGCTCTGTAGAGCCCAAGCCCCGGGAACCCCTCCAACGCCGGCCCTTGCGAGTTGAGGTCGACATCGGCATGGGTAGCAGGGCCGCTTGCCCCCGACTGGGAACTTAATCTTTGGGCCTCTAGAAATAATGCAAGCCTGTAACTAAAATACCTAGAAAGGTGAACTGAATCTTTGGGCCTCTAGAAATAATGCAAGCATGAAACTAAAATACCTAGAAAGGTGACCTGAATCTTTGGGCCTCTAGAAATAATGCAAGCCTGAAACTTAAATACCTAGAAAGGTGAATTGGATCTTTGG